>NC_047515.1:34073394-34265894 GCF_902827115.2 Pseudochaenichthys georgianus
GTGCTCTGTTGTTAAAGCCCTGTTAATGACACATCTGGTCTGTTTTAGATTTGCTTTCATGTTCAAAACTGGCTACGTGAAGGCTTGCACAGGTGTTGAATGCCGATGTGTGACGTAAGAGTCAGAGGTAAGTGTTTGGTCTGTGTAATTAGATAATGCCCTACATATATGCATGTGTGTGTAAACTCTTATTTGTAATGGATTGTTTCTTGGCTTTGGCTTGACTTTAATCTCTGGCCTCTGCCTCCTCAGCACTCCTTTGATCCTGATCCCAAATCATGTGCTCACTGCAGAGGTTAAAGCCTGACGGTGCGTTCAAAGGAACTGTGGAACTGTGGAACTGTTGTTGGAGAGGTGTCAGTAAGAGAGCGAAAGGTCGTGTGGGGATAAAGACAGATCAATGTGAACGAGGGGAGACATAGGGAAGATACACTTCAAATGTGAATGAAAAAGAAAGGAAATGCTGTACCTCTTTGAATGTTCCCTTGGCCTTGAGCAAGTAGAAGACCATATAAGCAGGCACACAGATGAATGAAGAGACCCCGATGCAGTAGCCCAGGGCAGTGGTCCATGGAGGGAAGTGGTAGTCGAACAACCTGACCTCTGGAGGGAAGGCCAGGAAACTGATGATGATGAACTGCACACAGGAACGGGAACACAAGCAGATATAACAAGGATTAAACAGCTGCAAATAATATGAGAAACTATAATATAAGCTTATAAGTATTCAAATTGCTCCTCTAGGCATTTACTCAACTTAGCGGCCTTCTGAGTTTGTACATACAGTGGGGCAAAAAGGTATTTAGTCAGCCACCAATTGTGCAAGTTCTCCCACTTAAAAAGATGAGAGGCCTGTAATTGTCATCCTAGGTATACCTCAACTATGAGAGACAAAATGAGAAAAAAAAAATCCAGAAAATCACATTGTCTGATTTTTTAAGAATTTATTTGCACATTATGGTAGAAAATAAGTATTTGGTCAATAACAAAAGTTAAACTCAATACTTTGTTATATACCCTTTGTTGGCAATGACCAGTGTTGGGAAAGTTCACTTTCTACATGAACTAGTTCAGTTCACAGTTCACACATTTTAAAATGAACTAGTTCAGTTCATAGTTCATAATTCAAAATGTTGAACTAAAGTTCATGGTTTCAAAAATGAACTAATTTATAGTTCATAGTTCTTTTTTCAATACGTTGCTGCGAGCTATTATTTGTCTCCTGTACGATGTTAATGGGCCATTTCAATGTTTACAATATCCTCAGAGAGCCGTACAAGTTATTGACCTCTGCTTAAAAAAAATAAAATCACAGCTCATTCATTTCATTCTGTGCAAAGAAAAAGCAACCTCTTAATCCAGATATCTCACCATGACTCGCGTATGCATGCACGTGCAGGGTGTGGCGTGACCACCAAAACAGAAAGATAATTTATGGACACAAGATGTGTGCAAATGTATTTAGTTTCCTATCCATGTGAACATGGTTTAAGTGGGGGGGACCTAACCTCCTCTAGAGGGGTCCGGGGGGCATGCTCCCCTGGGAAGATTTGTTGCACTTTGAGAGCAACATTAGGAGATCTATGGACACATCTCTCAACACCCAAACACAACTGTAAGCAGATTTTCTTTTAATTTATGGATATTTGACAAATCACTACCCTTTCAAACTGTATTCTTCTTTATTAATAACTGTCATATAGTATTTTATACCTGTTTACTTTATTCTCTTATTTTTTGTATAACTATAATGATCATATAAAGATGTGCCTTTACCTCACTGGTTGTAGACAAAGCTTCTTATATTCGTTAGCATAGCTAGCTAACCAGATGCTAATGATAACAACACAGTTATTGACTGTCTGATCAGTATGACAGATGAGCAGATCGCCACTGGGCTTTCAACTAAAGACACAGACACGCAGAAACTGCGGCATGTGTATGGACTTATCGGTACTGCAATTTCTGAAGTGCTGGAGTGGCGTTCTGGTGCTCTCCGTCAGAACTGCACCCCTGTCAGTCGAGACATATACCACGTGATGATACGTTAGGCTCGTGTTGTGTTCAAGGACCCTGACCTTGGCCAGGAAAAACAGGCTCGCTTGTTTAATTTGTTTGCGGTCTAGATTTCTTTCATTTTTTTATTTTTTGCGTGTGTTTATAAATTACCTCGAGGGCCGTACCAAATTGTCTCGCGGGCCGTATACGGCCGGAGGTTCCCCACCCCTGCCGTAGAGTCTCACTCTGAGCGAGTGCTGCTGCAGCTGCTCTCGGCTTCGTCCATACTAATTCATTCATTCATTCAATGCTCGCCGGTTCCGCGGTTCCACATTGTTTGTTGTGAGGAGTCTGATATATTTTAGTATATTTATATTTTAGTGCGACAGCCAGGGGTGACAGGCGCGTATGCGTCACAGGCAGCTTGCTGTTGCCAGATTGGGTGGTTTTCCGCATTATTTTGAAGCCTGTTTACGGTGTGTTTTAACTGGGTTTTCGGCTGAAAGGCATATGAAATCTGGCACACTTTTGAACGCCGTTATAATACAGTGCTGAGAATGAACGCACTTTTGAACGCCGTTATACAGCGCTGAGAATGAACGCGTTCTCAATTACGTTCATCTAGCGGAAATACAGTACGTTCAGATCACGTTCGCCCAAAATATGAACGCGTTCATGAACGATCGTTCATTGAACGCGTTCAGGTACATCACTGGCAATGACAGAGGTCAAACGTTTTCTGTTAGTCTTCACAAGGTTTTCACACACTGTTGCTGATATTTTGGCCCATTCCTCCATGCAGATCTCCTCTAGAGCAGTGATGTTTTGGGGCTGTCGCTGGGCAACACGGACTTTCAACTCCCTCCAAAGATTTTCTATGGGGTTGAGATCTGGAGACTGGCTAGGCCACTCCAGGACCTTGGAATGCTTCTTACGAAGCCACTCCTTCGTTGCCCGGGCGGTGTGTTTGGGATCATTGTCATGCTGAAAGACCCAGCCATGTTTCAACTTCAATGCCCTTGCTGATGGAAGGAGGTTGTCATTCAAAATCTCACGATACATGGCCCCATTCATTCTTTCCTTTACACAGATCAGTCGTCCTGGTCCCTTTGCAGAAAAACAGCCCCAAAGCATGATGTTTCCACCCCCATGTTTCACAGTAGGTATGGTGTTCTTTGGATGCAACTCAGCATTCTTTCTCCTCCAAACACGTCTTGCTGAGTTTTTACCAAAAAGTTCTATTTTGGTTTCATCTGACCATATGACATTCTCCCAATCCTCTTCTGGATCATCTAAATGCTCTCTAGCAAACTTCAGACGGGCCTGGACATGTACTGGCTTAAGCAGGGGGACACGTCTGGCACTGCAGGATTTGAGTCCCTGGCGGCGTAGTGTGTTACTGATGGTAGCCTTTGTTACTTTGGTCCCAGCTCTCTGCAGGTCATTGACTCGGTCCCCCCGTGTGGTTCTGGGATTTTTGCTCACCGTTCTTGTGATCATTTTGACCCCACGGGGTGAGATCTTGCGTGGAGCCCCAGATCGAGGGAGATTATCAGTGGTCTTGTATGTCTTCCATTTTCTAATAATTGCTCCCACAGTTGATTTCTTCACACCAAGCTGCTTACTTATTGCAGATTCAGTCTTTCCAGCCTGGTGCAGGTCTACAATTTTGTTTCTGGTGTCCTTTGACAGCTCTTTGGTCTTGGCCATAGTGGAGTTTGGAGTGTGACTGTTTGAGGTTGTGAACAGGTGTCTTTTATACTGATAATGAGTTCAAACAGGTGCCATTAATACAGTTAACAAGTGGAGGACAGAGGAGGCTCTTAAAGAAGAAGTTACAGGTCTGTGAGAGCCAGAAATCTTGTTTGTTTGTAGGTGACCAAATACTTATTTTACCAAGGAATTTACCAATTCATTCATTACAAATCCTACAATGTGATTTCCTGGATTCTTTCCCCCCATTCTGTCTCTCATAGTTGAAGTGTACCTAGGATGAAAATTACAGGCCTCTCTCATCTTTTTAAGTGGGAGAACTTGCACAATTGGTGGCTGACTAAATACTTTTTCGCTCCACTGTATATGTGTAAGTACTGTAAACGGGCCTCACCAGCAGGAAGCAGGGGCAGATGGCCACCCAGCAGATCCTCCAGAAACAACCCGGGTAGAAACCAAGCATGAGATGGATATCATTACAGAAACGGTTGGTACCTGGAACACAAACCCAGAGTCAATACAAAGTCACAACAATCAGGAGGGCATCTTTTATGTGACCGAAACTAAACAGACACTAAAAAGACACAGAGGTAAGATTATAGTAACGTAATAAATCTGCAACAACACTCTCAATGTGTGATTAAAAATAAACTGCAACATAGTATTGTGTCACACGATCCAACTAACTCATGCAGTCATTCACAATAAGGTCGCAACTCCACCCCATCATTGCTACAATCACACAGACTTGCCGTAGAACCAGGAGACGGCGATGACTTCGAGCAGCACCACGGTGATGATGGCGGGGCCCGTAGCATACTCCTCAAACAGCTTCACCACAAACGCTCCACCCTGAGACAGCAGGCGAGAACAGAGAGAGGGATGAACTTATGTCAAGCTATTCACACATTATGTAAGAGGCTTCACAAATGATTAGGGGATTTTATGTAGGGTTCTAGATTAATTTAGTTATGCTCCGCCACTGCTTTAATCTGACTACTACAGTCCATTAGTTAAAATACAGCAGTAACAATTAGATAAGTTTGATCAATATAAGCTAGTTTATTGGTCTATAACATATTTTAATGGAAAGGGAGGGTGTGAGAAATTACGGGCATTACATAAAGTCTTGAATTAATGTTTTAATTTGTAGACGATTATCAAAATACAGCTGTTTTATTTATGATAGATTTGTTCAATGCTTATTAGGTGACATTTTGAAAGTGGCTTGTGTGTGATGTGGTCATTTCACTTACATATGTGAGCGTGGAGAGGGCCCCGAGGAAGCAGACGCACACCAGGCCGAGGACAAACCACTCTCGTCTCTTAGACAGGAGCTGCGGGAACTCATCGATCATCGCCGTGATCACCCCCTCCAACCCCGCAAACTGCAGAGAGGAGTGCAGCAAGGAGGGGAGGGAGGCGGAAATAAGCAAGAGGAAAACTCAGAGGAGGATGAACAATTGAGAAAATAAGTATCTAGATACATTTTACTGCATCTAAATATTATTTGTTACTAATCAGCTGTTCGATCTCAATCTCAATTTATTTACATAGCACATTTAAAACAACCTCAGTTGACCAAAGTGCTGTACAGGCAATAACTACAATATAAAATAACACAATGGGAGTACAATAATAAAACAAATAATTAGAACATGATAAAAATCACAATAAGAAACATATACACAAACACATACAAATGTAAAAATATAATGTTCAACTAGTATTAAAAGCTAGGGCAAAGAGGTGAGTTTTTAGCTGAGATTTAAAAAGTTCAATAGACTCAGCAGTCCGGATATGTACTGGGAGGCGGTTCCACAGTCTGTCACCTCGGGTTTTCTTCCTGCACCGAGGAACCACCAACACATTTTGCTGAGCTGAGCGCAATGCTCTAGCTCAGTGGTTCCCGACCTGGGGGGGCGCCAGGCCTCAGATGATTTGAGGCCAAATATCATATTTAGGCTTTTCTTTTTTCTTCATTTTTTTTTTATATAATTCAAATAATTGATTAATTAATTAGAATACAAATTCAAGTTAGTAGCTATTAAAGGCATAAAAAGACAGAAATGTATAATTTTTTCTTTAATAGAAATTTCTTCATACAGCGGGAATCCAAATGAATTAATCCTGAGTCCAATAACCATCAAAGTCACTAGTCAATAGTGCTCCTTAATTACGCTTTCATCCTCCTCACATTCATCCAGTTTGTGACAGTAGTTGTAGCATTTTTTAGACTTTTAAACTTTAATTACCACTGGGGGCCCCCCTTGTGTGTGTGTGTGTGTGTGTGTGTGTGTGTGTGTGTGTGTGTGTGTGTGTGTGTGTGTGTGTGTGTGTGTGTGTGTGTGTGTGTGTGTGTGTGTGTGTGTGTGTGTGTGTGGGTGTGGGGGGGGGGGGGGGGCAACTTCCTACAGGAGTCATTTGGGGGGGCTCTAGAGCTGGAGCATGGGGGTGCAACAACTCAGACAGGTAATGTGGTGCCAGTCCATGCAATGATTTACAAACAACAGGTAGGTAATGAATCCAGTACGAGTATGACACTCTTTTGGAAATCCACAGCACACTGATGACAAATGTTCAAGATGTATTGTGTACCCTGTTATCCACACAGTGAAGTCAAAGAAAAAGAAGAGAAAAAACTCCTATCTGACATGAATCCACATTCAGCTCCACATTGTGCGGTAATATCCTCAGTCATAAAATGGAGGAGCATAGCAACCTGGATGCTGATTCCAGCCTGATTATCAGGAGGTGATAACAGCGCGGGTCTCTCCAGCTGGCTGCCTCAGCGCAGATAAACACAGGCTTATGGAGACAAGATCGCCACACAACGGCGATATGAAAGTCCTATTGCATTGTTTTCGCTGACTGTTATCCAACATCCAACAGAGAGGACAAATAATACCCAAAACCTTTATGGAGCAACGGCTACAACGGGTAAACACAAGTCAAACAGAACGAGGCATTAACCTGTATGACAAGGCAAATATGAAGCGTCTGTTTGTAGGTCTGAGAGAACACACAAGAGCCTGTGTAACTAGAGAATCAGGTAGAAAAGAAAGAGGTGATGAAACACAAAACATTTCACTTGAGTATCTCAGTTTTGCACTGACATGAGTAATGATCAAACTAACCGTGCTGTCCAGACCCAACATAATGATCATGAGGAAGAAGATGATGGAGAAGAACGTAGCAGCAGGCATGTTTGCTAAGGCTTCTGCGTAAATGATGAATAGCAGACTGGGACCTGGAACAGAGGGTAAGGAAAAGTGAATCTTATTCATCCTTACAGCTGCATTGTTGTCCAATGTGTGCATCATTCTGCTTTAGTGAATTGATGAGTCAAACCTTGTGCTACGTACAATTCTGATCAATTCAATCTAGGTTACTTATTCATCCCATTTGTACCTACCAGCATCCTTGGCCACACTCCCCACATCCTGCTGCCTCATCTCAGCCATGTAGCCCAACATGGTGAAGATGACGAAGCCGGACAGGAAGCTGGTCAGACAGTTCACAGAGCTGGTGATCAAGGCATCTCTGAGAAGGACACATATTAAGAGCAAGAATTTGAGATCGGGAGAGCGTTGTTAATACTTATTCTTTGAGCCAAGTTATAGTTGTATACACATCGGGAAACTTTGTGATAAAGGAATGTTATTGATCCACCTGTATAGATGCATGTTTCTGGAAATGTGTCTAGATAAAAAAGCTCTGATAATTCTATTTAAAGGATGTCTGTAGAGCTGTAATATAGGGATGAGGAAAAGTACCCAAGGCGGATTTGGCTGGATACACAGATAGGTTTCATTATATTGTGAAATTTAAAGACATTTGTTTTCATGAGATGTTCTCACTTGTAGCAGTTGTTGTGAAATGGGTTGTAGCTGGCAAAAGCAAGGAGCACGCCAAACCCCGGACCCAGTGAGAAGAAAATCTGAGCCGCTGCATCAATCCACACCTGACAGATTGTGTAAGGTTAGTTTGTACAAATGTAATAGAAACACAAAAGTTTCAAATACAGCCTTGCTAGACTGCAACGACTGACTTACTGTTGTGCTAAGCAGTTTCTGCCAATCAGGTTTGAGATAGAAGACCACGCCCCTCCAGGCCCCGGGCAGAGTGGCCCCACGGACGAGCAGCACCAGGAGGACCAGGTATGGAAAAGTAGCAGTCACCCAAACTACCTGATGCAGGAAAGGAGGAAATACTATTCACTTTTCTGTCTGTAAACGTGTACTCTATGTCTAGTCGTAGGAGCGTAGATCATACTCATAGCTTGTTGACTGTCTATCTAACTAACTTTTCTACCCATGATGATGAATGATACTGGGTGAGTTAAGAGATGATAGCAGAATAAAACATATATCTCTGCATCTCTGGCTCCATCAATCCATCCATCCATCCAGTCCAACTGACACCCCCATTAGCCAGGCAGGCGCCCCTTCGGTTACCTTTCCAGACGTCTTGACTCCTTTCCAGATGCTGAAGTAGACAATGGTGAAGATGAAGAGCAGGCAGAGGGCCAGCTGCCAGCTGACAGAGCCCAGCTGGTGCAGACCTTCGGAGCGGTGGACCTGCAGCACCTGGCGACTGGAGGGGGGAACAAGGCAGGGGGGATGTTGGGATTGAGAGGTGAGGACGAAGAGGGGGAGACAAGACCATTTCAATATAGGGAGACGACATAAGAGGAGACGGCAGGAGAAAGAGGGAGTCATTAAAAGAACACGGAAAGATGGAAGAAATTAGGGGAAGGACAAAGATGAGAAGGCATAAGAAGAATGAGAAGAATAATAACAGTGAAGATTAGACAGAGGAAGAAAAACAAAGATAGGGTCAATAGATGTTGGGACATTTGGAAAGAAGAGGAAAGAGATAATGCACGGAAGGAAGGAGATGGATCAGCAAGAAGAAAAAACCCGTTACAAAGAAGAGGAGATTAATATCGGTGTTTGAAGGGCAGGGTGTCAACAACAGGACAGAAAGGGATAATATAGGACGGGTATGAAATCAACAATACAGTATATTGAATATGAGGATGATAATGCCCAGACGAATATACACACATACATGATACTTGCAGATGAAATGAGTCGTAATGTAAGTTCACCTCAGGGAAACCGTAAGGAGTCTCAATAAACGCTGTGCGCGAGAGCCTTGACTGACTTCATAGCAGTTTACACAAGCCAAAGCGAAAAAAGAATTAGCAGGCAGAAAAGAAGGAGGCAGAAACGAGCAGCGAGGTTAACATCTGGTCACAGGTTAAGCACACAGAGCTCGCACGATAAAACAGAGACGTGATTTATGTCGAAAACAGGAAATTCTGGCGCCAGACTGAGTTGCGGAATTTGTTACTTTAAAACCTGCATTAGGAAAAGTCGACTACGGATAAACTCTCAATCTGTCCCAGCGGTCCGACGCAGACACGGCTGAGCGGGAAGCTGATAAGACCGAGCCAGGAAGACACAGCTAAGGCTTTACTTTACAGTCAAATAAATAAGTAACTTGAGTGAGGGGAGAGATTGAGCTTACTGTGGAAGAAGTAATAACGCTTAGAGTAATATACATAAGTTTACATTTATCTTTACCTGAAAGGCTAGTACAATCTGGTTTGTTGTAAAATCTTGAGCACAAATTGTTTCCTAGTCAACAATAGGGAAAAGGACAACTACAATAAACACATGTTTGTGTCACAACTGTGTTCTTACTAAAACGGCAGGTATTACTTTTGAATGTATATATTTGTTAACTGTTAGCACACATTAAAGCAGTAAGACAAGTATCTTTTTTTTTTCCTTTTGATATACTTTATTAATCCCTCGTGGGGAAACAGTTTCTCTGCATTTGACCCATCCTAGCGTTAGGAGCAGTGGGCTGCCATTTTGAACGGCGCACGGGGAGCAGTGTAGGGAACGGTGCCTTGCTCAGGGACACCTCGGTAGCACTTGGTCTTGCCGGGACTTGAACTGGTGACCTTCCAGTTGCCAAGCCAAGTCCCTATCGACTTCACCACCACCGCCCTCGTTATATTTCACCTTGACACTGACGCTCCACCTCTCGATTATCCTCCAATGATTTCACTGGGATTCGTTTGCAGGCTTTCCTATGATCCAATAATCATCTCAGCTGAAGGATATCCAAACCACTTTATCTGTTTTATATCTTTGCTGTCATGTGAGTGTATGCAGCTTCTCTGCTTCACTCCCCCACCTGTGTCAAGGCCCCGTCTACCCTGGGAGGAGATCCAATTGACTGCTATTTATAGAGCTCTCCCCCATAAATCTAAAAGACAGAGTCAAAGCCAAACTCTATCATGTAAAGCTTGTTCTTCACAGAGTATGTTACTAATGTTTCCTGTACTTCTAACAATCTTAGATGAGATCAGTGTTTCTTATTACGAAATGATGGTAGCCAATTATGCAAGTGAACATTTTAAATAGAGGGATGGTGGTTCATCTGCCAGTGCACCTAAACACCAGAACCAGAGCCGGTAATTGCTCTCTGGAAGTCGTCCTCCCTCTCTCCCTCGACGTCTCCCTCTTGCGTAACTCACCCCCTACGCATCTACATCCGACTTACATGTACTTACGTATAGAACTCCTCTGCAGGGGAGGTGGAGGAGTTGGACCAGGACACATTGTGGTCAGTGGACATGTAGAGGTTGCAGTTGGCTGTGTTCCAGCTGTTGGAGCAGGTGGTCCACGGCAGGGTGGGCCGAAACGACGACAGCAGATAGTACAGAGCCCAGGCCATGATGGTGTTGTAGTAGAAAGCGACGTAGAGGGCGATGATGCAGATGGCAAAGCCGATCCCTGTGAGAGTGGGAGAAAATTGAAAATCTTTATAGAATCCCCATTTATGTTTATTTAGAAGAAATATAAGATAACATGTCTCGTGTGGCACCAGTCATTCACTCCTTCAGGAGACATCAGTGGTGTTTCCAAGCTAATTCAAGTTGCTACTGGGTGAGTTGGTGACATTTCTGAACAACAACAACAACAACAACCAACATACTATCACATTTCTGAGCATCTGGCATTTG
Source organism: Pseudochaenichthys georgianus (assembly GCF_902827115.2). NCBI lineage: Eukaryota > Metazoa > Chordata > Actinopteri > Perciformes > Channichthyidae > Pseudochaenichthys > Pseudochaenichthys georgianus. Next base: position 34,084,151 of record NC_047515.1, read on the forward strand.
GCATGGAAATGTGACAATTACCATAATACCTTCCGTTTTATTAGATGTACAAGGCACCGGAGATGCCCTTCAAGGGAACTGTACTGACGGGGTGGAGGAGGTTAAATGAACCGTCTCTCAGGCTCTGACGGCTGGACCTTTTCCCTTTTTTTGTTCTCCTACTGCCAATGTTCCCGTTTGTAGGAGCTACTCTCCTCCCTTTCAATCCAAGCTATTGCTTTTAACTCGTTTCTCTAACTGTTCTGTTTTCTCTCCTCTCCTACTGTTACCTTTGAAGATGGGGCAGATGTGTTTCCAGATGGAGATGCAGCCGCTGCGGTGGAACTGGCCGAGAGCCAGCTCCATGTAGAAGAGAGGGACGCCTCCGAATATCGCCATCAACAGGTAGGGCAGCAAAAAGGCACCTGGGGTGGGAGGCAAGAAATGGAAAGCATTGGGGATGAGAGCGGGAGATTAAGGGTTGGAAAGAGGGCTAGGAGGGAGAACAGAAATAAAGAAAACATTCGGGAAAGTGAGAGGGAAATAATGGGAAGAAATAAAGAGTTATGCATGAACAGTTAAAAGTCTATCACACTCCGGAGAAACACTTGTGGTTCACACTCCATCTGTAATCTCCTTAGGCCTCTAAATAACTCCCAATCTACAATGACATTAAAAAGCACTCTGTTAAAAACAATAAATATTGTAAGTATAACCGTGGTCATTCAAAATATGCAATGTGTGCTTGCCCAGTTTCATAACTCTCCATTTAATGTGATGTGGAAAGACACAGTAAGAGGGTCGTTTCGTTTCAATTCTATAATGACAAATTAGGACTAGTGCAATGCTGGCTGCTAACAGAGGAAAGTATACACATGATGGAGGGAGAAGAGGAAGGCCACACACTGAAAAGCAGCAGGATGGCAGGGAAATCTGTGAACTCTACAACCTAACGTGCAGAGTTTGATAACACATCTCTTTCTTTCTTTCTTTCTGATTATCAACTTATTTGAATGTGCATATGTGAATGCGGGCGGTGTGTGTCAAAGCAGAGCAAATATAAGGGTTGATTGAGCAGCTGCCTGCGAGACAGGTTATTAAGCAAGGAGGAAGGCAGTGAAGGCGTTCTCATAAAAACCACAATTAATACTGTTGCCTCTATCAAGTGTCTCCCAGTCGCCATCTCTACCTCGCTCCGTGAGACACACACACAGAGCACAGGAAATTGCACAGATGTTATTATTGCATATTCAATAAAAGTGGAACGGTAGGCCCTGTTTGCGGCAAAGTGAGGATTGTGTAGTTATAGAGCTCCGGCGGACCACACAGGCTTTGTGAGGAACGTACGCTTACCCCTTTGTGCCTTAGATTGTGCAAGATGAGCTGAATCAAGCGCTTCTCATAAACAAGTAGGGTAACTGCAACGCTTCATGTCTACACCCTTTTTCTTCAGCCGTTTGTTTTGGAGAAAATTATAATGTTCTAAGATGGCTCACCTGGTATTCTAAATTAAGAGGGTTGAAAAAAAGTAATCCTGCAAAAACATTTATGAGCACAAAACATGGAGTTCCAGCTCATTAGTTATGGTAGGAGAATCAGGGTCCGACACTCATTCCTGCAATAGGTCGTAATCGTCAGTGTGTTGTCTGGATATACGACGTGTATATGTACATTAGTCACGTGGGACAATGCTATCTTTTATCGTGCACTAAGTAGTATTTATGCGTCTTCTTCCATCTTTAATGATGGTAAAAGTTACTTTAGAAAATGGACTTACTTCATCCGCTACATACTGTATCTTATTTTACATATGGTATATCAAGCAAGAACGCTTCTGTTCTTTCTAAACCTTAAAGGTGTGTTTACTCAAGCCAAGTTCTCCTAATCTCCACCCCTCTCCTTATCTTCCCCGTCCAATGTCAAACATCTTTTGCCTCCTCACCTCCTCCGTTTTGGTAGCAGATGTAAGGGAAGCGCCAGACGTTCCCCAGGTCCACAGCGTAGCCGATCACAGAGAGCAGGAAGTCCATCTTCTTGCTCCAGGTTTCTCTGGGCCTATCCAAGCTGGTCTGTTGGACCACCAGAGTCCTGAGGCCCCCCGGCGGCACCGTGGCCCCGGGGCCTGACCCAGGCGCGGAGGCCGTCCCCCCGGAGCAGGCTGCGCCCCCCGGCCCCTCTTTGGGGCTCTGAGGCGTGGATGTGTTGAAGCCATTGGACACCTGCTGTCCAGAACCGGAGCTCAAACGCTTGGTTCCTTTCTCTGAGAGACCGTCAGCCAACGTCAGTCTGCCATTCTCCTGCTGTGTCCCCTCCTCTTCATCCCCCGGCCCCTCCTCTCTCCCTTTCTCCCTCTCTCCCTCTTTCTCCCCTTTGTCCATATTCAACATGTTCGTCAGCATCATGTCTTGTTTCTCCATTGGGTTGTGTTGGTGGTGGTTATGGCGAGGTGGTTAGGGGTGGAGGGAGGTGCTCAGTGACGATGAAGGGAATGTGGCGCTGCTGTCTGATGTGGCGCCCATCAGGGGAACAAAGGGGTGAGGAGGGCGAGGGAATGGTGCAGGGATGCTGTGGTGACTAAATTAGCAGGATTGTGAAAGGGCAGGTTAAGAAAACAGCTCAAATATACGCTAAGAATTAAGAGAATGGGGCCAGATTGGGGGAGTTACGCGTGTGGGAGAGAACTGAAATGAGTCTGTTGAGCAAGAAAGAATACCAGGACGGACACGAGAGGAGAGATGTGTTTGAACAGGATGTGGACAGCAGAAAAGTTACAAGAGTCTTGGATCTTCTCCACAAACTGCTCGTCCTCTGAGACACTCAGTGATGGGGCAAACTGCAACACAGGGAAAAGACACACAAGTCACATGAAGAAAAAGGTATTCAGCTCACATTAACTTTACTGTAGAATGAGTCTGAGATTTGACGATAACATAAAGTATCCAGATTTACCGCCCGTTTATTTAGGTAACGTGAGAGATGGGAATGTATTTGAATGTCCTAAAGAAGAATGGTGTAAATCGAGTTGATTGTGCCGTGACGTGCTGACTTTCTTATTCTTTTCTTTCTAAGTTTCTCGTTTCATGCTGACTCAGCTGCATAACCTGTTTCCATGCTTATCTCATCAAAGCTGGAATACTTAAGGCTATACGCACATTATAAACACAAGCACCGGCAGGAAGGCAAAAAACAAAAAACATGTTACCAAAAGCAAAATAAATGATTAGAGCAAAAATATCTGACATTAGTCACATATAAAAGTTGTTGCTCAACAGGTTGTCCCTGCAAAATGCTCTAAGTGGACAACAGATTATTATACATAATACATATCTATCATTTTACCTCAAGGCTTGAAAACTATCATAGAACATTTATATAATACATTAAAACAAGAATATCTAAAATGCATATGTTTGACAGATTTGTAATAAGTATGCGTACAATTAGACATGGATGCTATTTCAAACGCACATCTTATTTTACGTGTCTTAAGTGACACAATTGTGTATATGTGTAAAATATATAAGATACATGCAGTATGTTTAACTCTGTTCCTTAATTAAATGATCAATTATAATTACTAAATGATTTTTTCAAACATTTTTCCTCTTTACTTTGGTTCTCATTTTTGTAAGAACAGCTAGGCATGGACACAATTACCTTTAATTTAACAAAAACAAACCACACGTAGACATTCCTTTTCAGTACAAAGTTCACACATGCTCAAAATACACTCTAAATTGCTCACGTGAGTAATGGGTCAAACTGAGAGCTATTTAGTTTAAGAGTGATTTAGTTTACAGTGTTAGCTCAATTACTAATGAATGCCTGAATGTAGGTAGACAACATTTAAACGGAACGCCATTATCTTAATTAAGAACGAGTGTCCGGCACAAAATTCACTCCACACTAACATCTGAATACGCAGCAACCAAGGTCCTCTCTCCTCACACACTTGTACTCTTATTTCCTGATGAGAGTCAACAATTACTGAATTTAAATCTACTGTACAAAGACTGATTAAAACCGAGTCCGCTCCTCCTGGCTGACAACATCTATTTGATATTAAACCTGACCGACAATGACAGGCTCTGACAATCTCTACTCAAAGGTAGAATCTTTAAGGAAACGTAGGGATGCATTCCACATGTAATCACTTTATCACACATCACTGTTAAAACTTACTGGAATGATTGTAAGTTTTTCACTTACAATCATTCACAAAGCCCTCAACGTATCAGCTGTCAAACCTTTCAATAGAAGGTAGAGAAAAACAAACGATGGTGAACAGATCTGACCCGCAGAAACGCTCTATCACAGTCTGAAAACCCTGAGTGAAGAAGTAACACTCCAATTAAGTTTGAAAACTGTTTTTTCCCTTGCTCCGTTATCTAAGAAAACACAAACAAATTGCAAAATGATACTGTGGTGGAAACTTTAAAGCCACTAGTAATATAACAACATCTTGATTCTTTATCCTTTAGCGTTCAACCAAGAAGACTTTAATAAAGAATAAGCTGCGTGGGATGATAACATCCAGATTCAAACACAGATACACTGAAATAGGACGCGTGAGAAAAATACCAATGACTGATAATGAAACAAACCAAATAAAAAAAGGTAGACTCTTTTGAGCCATCTCATATCTTAGTAAACGCTATTTAATCTTCAAATAAATCGTCTCCAGTCGGACCATTTTGAAGCAAATACAAAAAAAGCAAAATGAAGACACCATTAGGTTTTTATCCCAACTCCCATGCTTCACATACATTACCTTGAGAGATGGTAAATGAGGACGAGTGGAACCTGAGGCAGCTGTAAGACACTCAGCAGCAGCAGCAACTTCTACCCAAACTTCAAAGAATCCCGTGGTGTTGCATGCACTAGCACATCAGGACACAGTGTTTGTCCATTGAGCTCTCAAACCTCTCTCATTCTCCCTCTCTCTCTCCCTCCCTTGTTGTCCCTCTCTCTCTCCCTGACTTGTAACCACACACACTTACACACATGCGCTGCGTTCAGAGACGCACAGACATATGCAGAGATGGATGCATGTGTGCATTCGTTAAGAGAGAAGATACTGGAGAGACATTATGCAAGCAAACACACACACACACACACACACACACACACACACACACACACACACACACACACACACACACACACACACACACACACACACACACACACACACACACACACACACACACACACACACACACACACACACACACACACACACACACACACACACACACACACACACACACACACACACACACACAGCCCTGCTTGAGTTCTCACACTCCCTCCTCTTCCATTTTCCTCATTATACTTTTACATTTCTCTCATCAGTCAATCTTTGGTCCCCTCCCTCCATTTGTCTCCCCGTGTGTCATCAAACACACCTGCTGCGGAGAGATTAGACTTTTGCTGCTTTGACCCGTTACCCGTAATTTCTGAGTCCTGTTCTACCTCGGCAAAACATGCTCAATTGAGATGATTTATATGTCAAATAATGCTTAGAACGTGAGCATTATTCGACAAAACCAGCAGTCTGCTTGTAAGTTGTTGATGTGTTTTTTTTAATCAAGTTACAAGCAGACTTCAGGGAGTTTTTGTTACTGAGCTTAATAATAAAAGTGTATCTTTACTGAACATACTTTACACGCTGCATTAGAACATGTAGCTCTCGGCTGGTGTTATTGCAAGGTCAAGTGTGTGAGTCCCTGAATCATCTTTCTTTCTGCACTCAGTGCGAGGCTGTAGTCATGCTGAGAAGCTCCCAGATCAGACTGACCTTGCTTTCTAAACACTGTATACTTCCCCAGGTTGTTGTTGTAATGTAGGCACACAGTCTGCTTTTTTTTAAAGTTCTGAGTTCATAGGTGTTTCGTTTACTGATCAGACGGCAAGTTGTTGCATTGAACAGACACACTTTAAAGTTCTGAATAAACTCAAGAAATAAAATGTTTCAATATAAAAGCAGTCTCCAGCTTTGTGTCTGTGTTTTATTTTGACTTCACGTTATATATCATGTGCACAGGCAGGCGTCCAGACAGACACAAGCACAAACATGCAAACAGTTTATCACGCATACCTGCGCTGCATAAACTACATGTGTAATCACTTAAGTAAGAGCAATCCTCTATGGTAGTTTTTTTAAATGCAGAATAAGGGATACAATCATATTTCAGGCTGACATTTTAAAGTTTCCACTTCATGAACGTATATCAGCTTGCTTCTGAAATCCCCAGGACATCAGAAGGGCGCCTGCTCAGTGTATCCTTCACTCTACTGTAAATCAACTCATAACGCTACGGGCTCTCTGACAGCTTTTGAAATGTAGCTGTTTTTAAACACAGAGCAACACCCTGCAGTCTGTGTTAAAGACGTCAGGAAGGGTTGAGTTAAAATAATGTGCTTATCAGAGTCTGCTTTGGCAACTCTCAGGGGGTTTCCTGGGTATTCTGGACCTGTGACAAGTGACAAATAACAAAAGCTAAATATTTTAAATATGCGGTTTCTCTCTGAAAGATTTCTCTATCTGTAGATTTATCTGGACAAACTATGTAATGGAGACACTTTATCTCAAGCTATATTTTAAACTATTTTACTGCAACTTCTTTTACCTATTGGCCGACATTTATGTTGTATAACATATCTCTAATGAGGTCATATTGTCAGTTATACCAAACTGGCTAATAATATGTTTGCTCTGCTGTCTGTCTATCTACAGTCTGTTTGTTGCTATAACAATAACTTCCATGGACAAATCCTTAAATAATCATCTTTACTGAATTGATGATGTAATGGGAAACACTGCAGGAAGGAAATGAAAGAAGCATTTTTCTCGTGGCCAGCCATTAATGTAGGCATATTCAACTTTTCTTTTCCAGCTTAAAACATTGACTAAAAGAGTCCCACAGTGACGCGTCCTAAAACCCGGAAGTAAACTCCTTCCGGTTCCTTCGACAAAGACCAATGCAATTTCTCCATAGGATTTTATACTACTACCCTACTTTTATAATTTTCTAATCATAAATCTATCGATCATAAATCTTTCGATAAGATTTATGATTCGAAAATTATAAAAGTAGGGTAGACATGTGGAGATTATCCGACTGAAAAAAACGTGATGTGTCTCTTCAAGGACTGTGGCACTATTACATTTGTATTGCAGAGGACTTGGCAACAAAAAAAAAGAACAATTATGGATTGAAATATCAATAAGGCTCTTGAGGGCAGTTGGCGGTAATAAATGTCCTCCTTCAAGCCACTTTGTCATCAAACACCTGCCCTACTGAAGAGCAAAAACTGCGGCCTAGAGATACCAACCTGACAGTTTTTTGCTCTGTAGGGTTTCTACTATGCTATACCTTCCCATGGCCCCCTGACATCATGCCAACTTGAGCCTTAGCTAATACAAAACAAAGTGGATGCAGACAAGGGAGGGGGAAAGTGCATTAATGTGATAGTCTGAAAACCTCTACACTTCTATACACATCTGCACAAACAACACTAAAGGGAACTTGTAGTACTTTCAGAGGAAACTATTCCCAGGAGAAAAGAAAAACACCCGCAATGAGTGACCGGCTCTGAGGAGGAGACTTATTTTCATTTGCAGTGGTAGAATAAGATGTTAGGAAATGGTGGAGATATTAATAAGGGCATTTTTTAATGCTGACCATTTTGTAATTAGAAAATTCTGAAATACACAAAAGCAGTTACTAGGATTAATTATCATGGGTTTAATGTATCTCAGAATATGCATAGGCCTATAACTGAGGGGACATCTGTCTGTTAAAACTTAACTTCAATATGAAACCAAAATAATAGCTGACAGGAATTTCTCACATTTCTCACGAGGACATTGAAATCTTCCCGGACACTTTGACAGGAACCGTTTTTTCTAACTGAAACGCTGTAAACCCCAGCCTTGATTTGTTTCAGTTTTGTCATCAATTCAACATCAATTCCCAAGAACATTACTGTGACATATTCCCTCATCATGTCAGTACATATTTGCAATCCTAATCATCCTAGGACGCACTGAGCTCAAAAGATTTTACAAGCATAATGACAACTTGTATACCTACAGTAATGAGAAATGTTGATTAATAAACGCTTAGCAGATTAAATCCTGTTTGTTTTTTCACTGACACGTTTTTCACAGTTGAAAGGTCTAAAATTAATGATGTTTGTCAGTGACAGAAAAGTAGGATTGTTTAAACGCACAATGAGTAAGATTTGCCCGTATGTAAACACACAAAGTTGTCCCCTCCTCTATGGGTCCGACTCTAACCGGCGAGATTAAGGGGGCTTCAGTTTAGCCAGTTAATGGACATTTCTGCGTCCAGACAGGAGGATATTTCCTGAGCCTCAGACTCAGACGGCACCGATTACAGTGTCAGCGCAGAACAGAGCCCCGGGGTGGGGCAGGGGCAGAGAAACAGGAACAGCCCAAACCCAGCAAAATTAGGAAAAAAGGGAAAATCCAGGCAGAGGGCAGGGTCCCCTCGGATAGACACCAACACACACACTACTGGGCATGAAGTGATGACTGGGGGGGATTATTATTGTCGAGTCTATGCATACATCTTTTAAGGAAAACACTACTCCAAAACCACTGAATTATACGTTTTTAATTAAACTTCAGGCAAGGAAGGAATATAATCAATGCATATTCATTTGGTTAAAGTGAAACAGAGAGTTGAAATGTGCCTTTTTAATGGAAGTAAATGTGTCAATGTTCAAGATTTATGTAACAATTATGGTTTATACATAACACATTGTGGTCATTAAGTCACACTGGGTGTCATTAAGGATAACAAAACATACCGGCAACCAGACACAATCCTAACATTAACTGTCCCTTAGTCACTACAGTGACGTGCAACCACTATAAATAAACACAACCTTTAGGGCATCCAAGAACAGATTACAGGGCAGGTGGTGTGTCATGACGACAAGGGTTCAAATACTACAGGTATAACATTACATAATACTGGTAATTATTCAGAGGCCTATGACCGAATAGTGTTAGTGTTCATTACAGAACAAACTTTGTTTTTGTTTCCACATAAACTAGGAATGTAGTTCTCAGGTAGTTTACATTTATTGAGTATTTTTAATATAACAACTTTATTCTTCTAATATTATTCAGAAATTGGTCATATTATAGAATAATCAGTTATTATACTTTTGGTATTTAAAGTATGTGTTGATATATTTGTGTTCTTTACTGATGTATAACTTTAAATGCAGGACCCTTATTTGTAGCAGTATTTTGAGATGACAGTATTGCTACTTTGAAGTGAGTAACTCTCCCATCACTAAAGCTAGGTTTGTCAAAATGCCAGAGCATATATTTACACAAGACATGCCAGTGTTCAAAATGCATCCTGGCATTGTGACATAAAACTAACAATGACAATGAAAACAGTACATCATGAGACAAGAAGGAAACTTAAGTCAGATAATGTGAAAATGCACTTGGTATATTTATAATATACATAGAATTAGGCCATTTTGCCAGGGCTAAACTAATGACTTTACAATCATGTGATACTGGTGTCATTTATACACCGCGTCTGTAAGGAAAATATATTCTCCAGTCCACGTTTACCACCTTAATTATTTGACTAAGTACTGCAAATATTCCCCAAAGATCTCAGAGGCTGTTAGTACTTACTTTACCCAACAGATTTCTGAAAGGACAATTAAATAAATTAAATACTGATCATTTCATTGAAAAGTGTCAGACACATACCCTGCGCGTGAGTTAGGATTATAGTTTGCATTGTGCTAATTATATTGGGATTTCTTGAAAAGATATTGGCTTTATGTCCACATTTTGTTCCCTCAAATAAAAAGTGGAAGCTGATTTGTGAAAATTGAACATAAAAAAAGCTTTAAAAAAGTTCAGAGAAAAAAACATTTGATTGGTTTTAATCAAAATTACCCAGACACTCGATGGATAGAGAAATCGTTAAGAAGTCATGACTTGTCTTCTCTGACTTGCTCTTGTACGGCATACAACACTTATATTTATCTTTCACCAAAAAGAGACTACATTTTTATTTAGTTTCTGTCAAAAACAACAATAATTTGGATTGGAGCCTAAAGTATATATTGGCATTTTGAGCAAACATTCCAAAATATGACTTGCTTGACTTAAACTATTCGGATTTCAAAATCTTGTAATAAAACAGCTGTGGGATAAATGCCGAAAATAAGGTATTAATTAGACTTACTCAAAAGCTTGCACAGAAAACCTTTCACCTAGTAAATCAAACTACGTGTTTCTGGCTTCCAAACATACACATGTACTGTACATACCTTTCAGATATAGCAAATAGTATTAATGTATCATTTGAGTTAACAGTCATTTTAGAGAATGAACCAGCCTGAATTTGTTGTAAAAAGACAGACAGTGAGTTGGTCTTACCTTGATATTTTGAGCATGACAGCTTGCGTTGTCCATGGAGCGTCTGGTCATCGAGTGTCCAAGAAGTCGCCTCTCAACACTGTCTAAACCCAATCACACACATCACACATGCCTGGGCTTACAGCAGGCCGTATTCTGCTCTGCATGGCTTAAGACGCAAACTCACACACTCAAGCATGCAGGCACCCACTCACACACACACACACACTCTCACCCTAACACACATGCTGAGCTTTAGAAAAGGATCCCCGCTCCTGATCCAAGACTTCTTGATGCATATTTATAAGAGGACCAAAGGAGAATAAGAAGGGAACTCGGGCACATACATTATGTTGCAAAATGTAGAACACTTGTGAGGAGTAAGATTTACATTGTGAAGTGTGTGTGAGTGTAAGAGAGCGAGAGAGAGAAATAGAGAGAGATTACACAGTCCCAGCCTGTCTGTCGTGGCCTAACCAACCCATGTACAGCCACTTGCTGGGCCAAAACGCACCATGACAGGTACAGTAGTGCAGTCAGTCTACTTAGCCTACATTGTATGTGTGTGTGTATGTGTGTATGTGTGTGTGTGTGTGTGTGTGTGTGTGTGTGTGTGTGTGTGTGTGTGTGTGTGTGTGTGTGTGTGTACACACGTGTGTGAGAGATTGAAGAGATATACAATAGTGCAATCTGGGACAGACAAATACAGTCCCTGTCATGCTGATATTAAATGATAATCACTGTCCTCTCTTGCTGTTTTAACCAAACGCACACAGCATCCAGTCTAACCTTCTTGTTGAAAGCCAGGCTGTCCGAGTGTTGAACGTCATTCCAATCAGCATCAGCTGAAGTACTAGGTTAATCCTCATTGCAAAACATACAAATCCACACACACACACACACACACACACACACACACACACACACACACACACACACACACACACACACACACACACACACACACACACACACACACACACACACACACACACACACACACACACACACACACACACACACACACACACACACACAACTGAGAAGGAGGAGAAAAAACAATGGAAGAGAATAATGAGACCAGGTGTGTGATGAACAGTCGTGCATAGTTCAACTGTGGGCTAATTCCTCATGTCTAACAAAAACATGGAAACTATCATAAGACTCATTTTGATGTCAGGACTTGCAAATCATGGTGTGTGTGTGTGTGTGTGTGTGTGTGTGTGTGTGTGTGTGGGGGTTCATAAATTCAAAATCCTGCTTTGCTCTGCATTCCATAGCCTACCTGAAAGCAAATCCATGAGAGGCTATTTGCTTTAGAGCAGGGGTGTCAAACTCAAGGCCCGAGGGCCAAATCCAGCCCGCGACCTAATTTGATGTGGCCCGCAAGAGCTTGCAAAGAATATAATATACAATAGGTGTAATTGTTGAATATTTACTTTCAATTATTTGCCCTAGACTTCTGCTTTCAGACGTAGTTATTTAGGAAGATATTACCAGATGCAGGGACAACAATGTAATATCATACATTATAATATATATTATATATTTACATATGTATATTTATATAAATTACAACCGGCCCTTTGAGTGCAACCATAATGCTGATGTGGCCCGGGAAGAAATTGTGTTTGACACCCCTGCTCTAGAGAATAAAACACATGTGAGGAACACTTTATATGCTGTTAAAGCCTATAGGCTACTGTTAAAACATAGCCTACAATGTATTAGGTACCTATACAGATTCACTGCAGGAATACCAGGAAGTGGTTACATCTGAATCAGATATAAAACCATCTTAAATCCACTTTAGCCAAGCAAAAATCCTAATGTCCAAATATAAACAAAGACTCAGTGTTCACAGATACTGTATACGCGCTTATATCTCCCATGACACTACTAACATGAACATTTACAAACAAGTACGAAAACAGTGACCTGTCTGTTCCCTGACATTATGGTCACAAGCATATTTGTTTTCCTTGACAAAGTCATGGCAAATATTCGGTTGCAGGAATGGCTCCATTTTAATTAGCATTACGATTTTCTGACGAGAATTTCAGCCAAGTTTTATCATGCAAAACAAACAAAAAATTCATCTTGTGGGCTATAAAGCTATTTAGGCCTACTGTATTGCACTTCGCCTAATTAACGGCATTTTAGGTTAGCTTGTTGCATATAACTTGACAAAATACACCATGTTTGTGATGACAAAAATGAAACAAATGTGCAGAGAATATTATAGGCTCCGAACCTCGATTTATCTTCAGGAAACCATTGTTGTTGATGAGTGTCGGTCTTCGTGTTTAATTTATTTGTTTTTTTCTGCAGAAAATGTTGTATCCATTAACAGAGAAGTCGCCTCTTCTTTAGTCAATAGCTTCATGATATTGCATACACAAATTAACCACACAAATGCACACCTGTAGGCCCACTACAATTAGGCTAGCTTGTTTTGCAAATGCGTCACATACTGTAGCGTACAACGTTAAGAAAAGTATGGAACTTTTTCTCAAGTAAATGAAAGTAGCTTAATAATTTATAGCGATTGTGTCATATATTCTATATTATAACATTGTTATTCCGGATATATTAACACATAACTTATGTTATATTAAGTTACTTTTCTAGTTGGAGCTGGTGCAATAGCAGTTATTTTTTTGAGCATAGGCTACTCACAGGAGAGTAAGCTAAAACTTAACGTGTCATACAGTAGTACAATACATGTTTGATAACAGAATAAATGACTTAAGTGCAACACTTAAGTTAATGTACTTAATTACCTTAAATGACTGTCAAGAGGAAAACAAACATGGAAACAAAATTAGACGTGATAAATGTAATAATTGCCCATATTACCATTATTATTTTTAGATGTAAGACCTATCAAAGACTAACCGGCAATCATTTGTGAGATTTCTCAACCAAATAAACTTGAACATATTCTGCATCCAAAAAACAAATTACTCTTACCCAAAGTTTGACCTTGAGGCCCAGAACACATGTTCAAAGTTTCTTCTTGGAGCCTTCTCCCAGGTGAGCTGATGTGATTAATTGCTTTGAGGATTACGTTTTGCACACAACCTGCCAATCATCTGAACAAGTGAGAAATATGCTCTCCACATGTTTTTTATCTCACTTTATCTCTTTTAAAAATAACCTGTCAATCGATCAATCTACACCTTTTGACTTCACAAAGGCACAGGTGAAATACTACAATATAAAATCATATCCTATTTACTCTTGAACACATTATGAAACACAAGATTTGCCAGCTAAGATTTACAGTGCACGCTCCTCTAAATCAAATCCAGATTAAAGTAAATACCATTCCGTTGAGGGGAGAATTTCTAGGAAAGAAATGATTGGGAAAGCCATCAATGAACACTTAAATCTCACAACACCATCTATCTAACTTCCGTAGCAAGTACATTTTTTAAAACTGCTTCACCCTATCATTCTCATACTATAAACTAAAGAAGACATTTCCAAATCGCCGGGGTCCTTTTTGAATCCTGTGAGAAAAGTAGCACAAGAGATTCTGTTATGAATTTGTAGACTATTTCGTATGGTGGGAATTTACAGAAAAGCTGTATATCACAAAATCCTGTCAGTTATTGAAACTCCCCTAAAAAAAATAGGCCTGTCCGACCTGTAGATTACAACCTAAATCTTCCCAATTCACGCTGCAAGCTGGTCCCCTTTCTACTTTAAGCCTGTGGTGCTGAATAGACACTTTCAAAAACACGCTGCAGAGGGTGAATAGCAATAACTCAGCTGAAGGGCCAACTGCTGAGAGGACAGAGGTCATTTTTACCTTGACAGGAATGTTTTAAAGCAGGAAGAGTTACAAAGTCACTGAGAAATTATTTCAGTTTCTGTGCAGGAAGTGCTTGGATTCGAGTATTATAGAAGTATGACCCTTTTCCTGCTTTTAACATTCCTAGATATCCAATCAGGGAGGATACAGGCAGAAGTTATGAAAACAATCTACATATAAGAAGCGTTTGCACGTTCACATGCACATCCCTCCTTATTTCCTGGCTTACATTGTGTTTGCAGAAATACTGTTTTTTCAAGAACAGTCAATCACTTCTGTTTTGCCCGTGTCCAGGATGTGAAAGGAACACAGGAATAAGTCAAAACAATGATTTTCAATTTATTTTAAAAACACTGAACCACACAGGTGTATCAATTAAAAAACAGGGTTGACTGCCTTTTATTGTATTTTCCGGTACAAACCTACCATATGTCCACAGCTGCCTCTTTTATTGAAGCCGACCTGTCTCAAATTGAAACACGGGTTACGATGCAATAAACCCACTTCACCTTTTAAATGCTCAGGCCCAGATCCAGTGCTTTATGGTTTACCATCCACGAATATAAGAAACGTTGTGGGAGTGTAAATGAAATGAAGACAAAACACAGGCAGTCCAGTAAAAAAAGAAAAGAAAATCTTTATTATTTTGTCTAGAAGAACAGGCTGTTGTGGAAGAAGGTATGGGGGAAATATTGGAGAGGTAAAAGCAGCCGAGGAATAGGGCGGAGTCAAATCGACCAGAGCTTGGGGCTGGAAACTGGATTTCTGTATTATGCCAAGGCTCCCATTGGGTCCCAGGCAGGAAGTACAACTGGCTCCTGTTGCATCACATCCAGGACTTCAGCGGAGAGGTACTTCTTGTCTACCACCACCTCGTACACATACTCGGAGAACCAATCATCCGTCATGATCAGGTAACCTGCAGAGAGAGAGACAGGGAACACAGCCAATGAGATTTATTTTTGACCTGAAAAGATGGGAGTAAAGCGTAGAACTGGGAAAACTGAAAAATAAACCACAACTTGGAAATGAATCCAATTCAGGTGAAACTATATGGATACAAATGAGTTGGCTTTATCATCTTAATATGATACATGGGTGATGGGAACCGCAATTTACTACTTCACTTACTTGATCTACTACTATGTACCGACATAAATAAATCCAGGTGGATTGTATATATATTAACCAGGTAAATTGGAATAATATTACAAAATATAAACATCTGTTCAACACTTCACACCAACACATACATTTGTCCTTCATTTTTACACTTTAACCAAACCGAGATTGCTGAGATTGACAGAATGCTTACTTTGGAAAATAGACTTGTCCGTTTAGTTTTGTGAAATAAACATAAATCAGGACTTGGTGTGTCTCTCCTCCTCGTCAAAAACTTGTAACCAGTTTGTGACTGAATCACTAATAAGTTTGATAAAGAAAACAAACATGTTAATCAGTTTTGGACTGCATGTGTTTAGATTATTATTAACATGGTGATTCAACTTGTCAGTCGGAATTAACAAGATCATGATTTTTTCTTTGTTAGAAAGTTTTTAAAGTGGCACTCCTCCAAATTTGAACATAGTCCCATGCAGAAAGATAACCTCATCTCAGATGCTTTGCATGTTACTAAAATTGACAGCTGTCCGGTCTTTAAACAAATGTTTGCCTAAGGATTCGAGAAAAGGCAAAGTAAATCGGCCAAGAAAATATTTAACTTGGAGATGTCAGCGATATCAATCTGAACACCTCTGCAATAAAAGCAAATAAAGTTATTCCCAGAGAAATCTTTGACCTACCAAGTTTAGAAAGCTCCTTCCTAAGCAACTAAATATATTATAAAACAGTTCGAAGAAAACCCTTATCCCGATTATTTTTTAACAAGGAAATACCCTTACAGAGATCACATCATGCCACTTATTAAGCTGATCGTTGTTACTGCTGTTTCACTGAAAGAAGAGAAGGGAGTGCTGCAAAAACAGTTCAACATAACGCTGAAACAAACTTGGTCAATGCACGCACATTTTATTTGAATTGCTCTTTATCGCTAAACTCTATCGTTTCGACCGGAAAAAGGGTGGAAGACGCTCACAGTTCAAACTCCCCCACCCTAGAGTGCAGTATACCTTCAACACTTCTGCCATCACCTCTGCATACCCACCCTGATAAAAACTAAACAATGTCCGTCTCCGTCTCCCTCAGTGTGCGTGCGTGCGTGCGTGTGCTAGGGATGCCAGAAACTGACCATGATCAAATTCGAAAATCGGACAGCCCTGGCCAGGGCCGGACTGGGACAATAAGTCAGGCCGGGAATTATACACCCAGCCAGGCCACTACCAGTTTTTTGTGCCATTTTGCTGGATTTATTTGTCAATTTTTACAGCGTTGCTGCCCATAGTGATAGCCCTCTAAATGTACTTCCCAAAAATAAAGATATGTATATTTAAAAAAAAAAGTGCAAATCTATTTAGGAACCTATGTGAACATATTTTAAGTGGACATGGACCTCAAATCCTATAGGGGGGTCTGGGGGCATGCCCCCCGGTACGATTTTTTTTTAAATGTTCGACTTAAATGCATCAATCTGGTGCATTTTGAGGGGGAAATAAAGAGACTACACCCATATGAAACAGAAATGTATACATTTAAATAATCATAAAAACATGGCCATAACCAATAACATACCATATCCAATATGAAAAAACATTGAAACTTGTTTATTTATTTGTTTTTGGTTCATTTGTAGTTGTGAGTGTGTCTGTGCTCCTGAATCAGCCTCTCCTGTCTCCCTCCTCTCCCCCCTGCTCCTCTTTGAGGCAGAAGCAAAGACTAGTTTTAGCTCTCAACAAGTTTTAAAAGTGTATCTTACCTTTTTTCACCTAGTTAACGTTTTTTTTATTTTATTATTCATGCATTTTTTACTAATCACTTCCCCCTCAAATGGAAATATGTGTTTACATAAATGGTGACCAAACCGTTTGAGACTGTTATGGAAATCTGAGACCCAACACTGTGGAGAGTACAAGTCAAAGTGATCAAAACAAATAAATGGTGAATCAGACAGTTGTCTTTCTGGTTATTTATTTGAAGCTTCAAATACATTAGATACAATAAATATAGACACAGGTCATTCAGAGTATAGGATAGTCTGCGTGAGTGTGCGCAGTACAATATGGTAGCAAAGCTTATATACAAGAAAGAGTGGGAAGTTCAGAAATCTGTCTTCACACAGTCACATATTGTTATTAGACACCTGTCCTTGAGCTGGAGATAGCATAACGGTTCCCAGAGTAGGGAAGTTCTTGTGTGACTTTGTGTGAGTCTCAACCCAGTAGCCAAATCAGCTCTGTGGCCTTGATGCGCTTGGGAATAAACCCAAAGTAGAGTATGAGAAGAAAACAGCACATCTCAGGAAATGATATAGGTGTTTTACAATGGTTTGAGAAGCATTTGGTTTGAGCATATAAGGATATAATAAAAATGTCCACTACAAGACCGGTGCGCACGCTTTATCTCACTCGCTCGCGCCACACATACACTAACCAGGGGTAGACATTAAGGGTAAAATGCCACTGGCCCTCCGTGCCGGTGGAATTGTATCATCACTGGCCCCACCATTGTAACCACTGGTCCGGAGCATTCGTCCAAAACAAATCGACTAATAATGAAGAAAATTAACACATTTGTTGCAATAGTAATTTATGCACCAACTACATTACTACTTGTACTACAACATTTGAACAATCAGTTCTTCCTCATTTTCCTCAATTGTTCATATTTGGTTTATTAAAATAATGATATTGTGGTCATTGTTAAAAAATGTCTGCTATTATTATGAGTATTATTATTTGTATAATGCACTTTCTGCCTTCCTGTCATTAGGAGTTAGACATGTAATGGCTATGTAATTGATTTGATTAGAACCTTCATTATCCTAAACTGATGGGACATTTCCCTATAGCGAATACCTTTATATTTTCTACTCTTCACTTACTTCAGCATAGGTCGGCATTGATGTACAGAGCCGACAGGAGACCTTGTTCATATTGGCATCATATTGAGAGGTGCAGTGACGTGTCCTAAAACCAGGAAGTAAGCTGCTGGTTCCCTCGACAAAAAGCAACGGGATTTCTCCACAGGGTTTTGGAAAATAGCTGGAAATAAGGTCTGTGGAACTCAAACCTGTTTGATAAATGTACGTTTTGTTCAGCCGGATAATCTCCACATGTCTACCCTACTTTTATAATTTTCGAATCATAATCTAATCGATAGATTATAAAAGGGTTTTAGGACGCGTCACTGCACCACTAGAAGCCAACTCCATCGATCAAGCTGAAACTTTCTCTCCCTCTTCTTCTCATGCTCCCTGTCACTCCTTTAAAAAGGGATAGTGGAAATTGAACCCCAAATAGTTTCGTTTTAACTTATATACAAGCATAATTACGTACCAAAACAATCACACCTGATTAAAAAAATATAATAATTGCCTTACTCATGTTAGAAGCACTTTATTGCAGCTTCCCCGAACTTTTTTAGAAACGAAATGATCGATTCAGCCAAACCGGAAGTGAGGAAAACTCAGGAAGACTAAACGATAACAAACCATGGCGTCTATGCAGAATGAACGTGGAAGGGCAAATATACCAGACAAAGAAGAAGGATTGTACGAGGTATCCAGTGATGATAGCGAGTCAGAAACATCCTCTCGGCTTTCCTGCGAAAATGTAGTTTTAGGAACTGAATCTGAATCCGGTTCAGTAACCGACGATGGTGAGAATATTGAGCCAAACGATGGACCATTACGTCCTTATTTGTTCGAGCCCGAGGTGATGGAGTTAGTTCACGGCATGGGCAATGGCGAGGATGACCAGGACCAGGCGCCAGATGATGCACCCCTACGCACAAATAATCTTGACTGGTAGGTCCCTAAGCATAGCTCACGCTAGGCGCTATATTATATATATATTGCAAAAGTTGGCATGCATGCACTGTAGGCCTATGGCTATGCCCGACCGAGGATGACTGCATTTAGGGTACATTTCATAACATACCAGGGTCAGGTTCACATAAATTATCTTGTCACATTTATTATTGTATATGTAACAGCCTTATGGGCATTAATTACATGAATACATTTAAATGAATTGTATACTAGCATGATATACAGCTAGAGCCAATCGGTCTTTTGACGTAGTATGGTCCTAATCCTAGGCTAGCCAGGCTGCCTGTCAAGTGTACTCACAGTACTGTTAGTCTATCATGTCTATATGATGACTGTAGTGTACACATTCGACTCTGTGTACCAGATTATCGGATGACGAGGCCTCCGGTCGCCTAATCGACAGGCAATAAATGGCGTTGTACACAATGTTACAGGCTAACGATGCATTAAATCAGCCAGAAAACATAATAAAATACTCGTGCCTCGTCCAATGTTTGTGCCCGTCTTCCTTTGTTTTCGTCATCACCCGAAGATTCCCGAAGTATTTCGTTTCATTGAGAGGGCGTGGTCGGGAGCAGTAAAATTGAAAATAAAAAGAAACTAGGCGCATGAAATAAAAAGAAATGGTTTATTATGCTTATTTTTAATAAAAATACATAAGTTAAACCCAAAATTTCGCGGATTTCCACTATCCCTTTAACTCCTCCGGTGACTTTCTTTTATTTTTGAAGATTGTTTTTTTCCCGGCGCTTGGCCGGTTACCGCTGGTATTAAAAACATGTTGGCGAATGATTAGGTGGGATTAGGTGGCGCGATAGTCTGTAGTGAAGGAGCACGCTCCCGCTCACGGGAGCCTGCTTGCGCTGCCCTCTGCAGCAAACAGCTGTTTGCTTTTCACCCAACAACGACAAGCGACTCACGAAACGCTATGTTGTAGCGTTGATAAACGAAACAATTTAACAAAATTGCTAGTCAAAATACCAATACCACAGGAAACATTTTTTTCTAAACAATATTTTTAGTGGCCCGAGCGGGCAAGTGGAAGGTAATTTATGCTGGCCCGGGGTGTCTAAATAGTGCTTCCGGGCCAGCGGGCCATTTATAATATCGAGCCCTGCACTAACACACACCCTCCCGAGCTTGAATGACACACAGAGACCAATCGAGGGCATTAGTGTATGATCTGTATGAAAGTGGCCATGTCGGCAGGCCACATCATGTAGACAGCCAGTCACACTCTGTGAGGCAGAGTCAGACCCACATTTGCGCAGCGTAGGCCTACATAAAAAAATTGCGTTCCGATAATCCAAAAATCAGCTCCTAAATTCTAACCCTATCTCCTATTCCTTGACCTCTGAGTGAAACGTCACGGGGTTAAGGGATAGTGGATAGGAGAATTCAAAAGGACTTAGGAGAAGAGACTGCGGTACTTTAGAGAATCCGAATGCACTTTCACTATCCGACGTGTTTATGATGCGCCAGCGGACGTCATGAATGTGCGTCTGCTGCTGTGGGGAAACTATGGAAACTACAGTTTTCTATAGCGGACTACAACATGGCTGTATAATAAGAACGAGGGACTACTGTAAACTCATCTCGAGACTCTGCACCGTGCTCTGATGCTGCTGCTTTGCTTTATGAACGTGGACAACAGAGAAACATATTCTTCATGACCAAAGTTGGAATTGATATAAAAAAGGAAAGTGAAACTTATGCTCGTCACCCTCTCCCTCCGGTGCACATTAATACCAATGATCCCAATACGTATGATTGTATGAACTATGAAAATATCTTAAAATCAATACAAATGTATTATAAACGTTAGTCCTTAACATCTATCACTGTGTACATCACCATTCAAACATCTTTTAAAAGTTGAACGAACTCCACACAGCTCAGTAAAGACTGTGAAATGTTGACTTTATTTGATCATTTCAGTCAAAACTAACGTTCATATTTCTCTTTTTGATTATAATACT
This sequence comes from Pseudochaenichthys georgianus, assembly GCF_902827115.2. NCBI lineage: Eukaryota > Metazoa > Chordata > Actinopteri > Perciformes > Channichthyidae > Pseudochaenichthys > Pseudochaenichthys georgianus. Next base: position 34,105,303 of record NC_047515.1, read on the forward strand.
GATAAACGTAAACAAAGCACTTTGGCAACTTACCACCTATGTTTTAAAATGCTTAATAAGCACCGTAACTTTCATGATATAATTTCTCGGTCATAATCGGTTGTTTCCGTGAACGGCCGACTGTTGAGTGACGGCAAATGCTGCGGCTGCAATGCATTGTGGGGCAGCATTTTCTCTTCTCCTTTCGTCAAGGGAGGTCCAGTGGTTCCTAAGCTAAAGGAGGTTATAAAGGAAGTTTGAAACCTCCTTTCCTTTCATTTGGAGAATTGGAACGGCACTTATCATGGCTGCCACTGAGGGACTTCCGGGTCATTTCACTTGGTTACGAAGGTTCCTAAGCTAAATGGACTATTGGAACGCAACCTGGGCCTGGCCCTGGCGAATATTAAATCGATTAAAAAAAAAACACAGACAAATGGAATTCCGTTGTTTTAACCTGACCATCTGACCAGGTCAAACCTGATCAGTTTGACCTGTCATCACAACGACGTGGCCTTGAAGTGAAGTTAGTAATGGCCGGCTGTGCTGCGTCTTTCTCTGTAGGCACTTCTTTGGCATGCTTTTCATTCAAATGCGAACGCATTGTTGATGTTGAGCTGTGGTAGACCAAAGTCTTTTCACAGAGCTTGCATTTTACTTCATTTGCACTTGTCAGTTCGAAGTAGATTCACGAGGAACTCTTCTTTGAACGTGCCGCTTTGTTCATCTTTAGTTGTGTTGTTCTCACTGTTCTGTATATCGCCAATAAATCAAACGCACGTGTGACGGCGAGGGGGGGGGGGGGGGGCGGTATGTAGCAGGCTGCCCACTCTGCCCTCCAAGTTTACAGTAAAACAAACTGGTGGTGTGACCAATGGCCATTTGCCATTAGTAATACTATTAGCATTAGTCTATATTTTGGTTGAAACTTAGCCAGGAAAAAAAGAAAAACAAATAATAAAAAAATATATAAATTAAATTATAAAAATAATTTTCGATTATGGAGACTGTAACGAATATTTGAAAAATCGAATAATCGCTGGCATCCCTAGTGTGTGCAGCCATATCAGGGTCATTCTACAGAAAAGGTGGAAGTGCTGTCACTTACTTTTGCAGACACCAAAATACATGACGTTGACCTAATACTCACATTTATTATATATGTTGAATAAATAGAGATTGTCTTTGCAATGGTACTAAATAAAAAATTGTTTTATACGTAAATTGCAATTTATTTAAAATGTCAAGTTCAAGGCTGCCTTGTCACTTTGATCCATGGAAGTGGAGCCTATAGTTTTAATTTAAAAGAATTTTTTTTCAATAAATAAATCTAATTTATATTTACATAACATTACAAGCATTAAATATAACAATGAAATGGTAAAAAAAACGCAAATTATTATTAATAATATCAAATAATTGTCAGTCACCCAAAATTACGTCATTGGTGTTACTGCTACACAAAACGCTTTTATTTTGAAATAATGTACTGTCTCTGAAGTGCCTCCTGTAACAAGAGATCATTTGAGGCAGTGCAGTGGACAAAGACATAAGGAAAGTCAGATACTTCTTACTTTGTTTGTTAAAGGTGTCATTTTATCTTCAAATTTGACATGCGTCTTTCAAGTCTGTCATTAGTGTTACTCATTGCATAGCCCTAGGGGTGAACATTTGAATGGGAAAATGTATTGTATTGAAGAGTTAAACGATTTTGATATTGACTGAAGCCATATTTGGTCTGACACATTGCAGCCATTTTGTTAAAATGGTAGTGTTTTCTCCAAATTGTCACTGGTGTTACCGTCACTGGTGTTACTCTTCTTCCTGGTAACGCCAGTGACATTCCTATACAAATAAGCTTTGTATAAAGTAAAAAAATAATAAAAATATTTTAAGCTCTACTTGTTAGAGTTAGTTATTGCTATTTAACAGGTTTTACTGTAGATGTTTTTAGAAGGAATATATTTCAGCAGATTTGTATCACCCAGATTCCATCTTTTCTGTAGAATGACCCATCAAGTCAATGTAGCTGAATCTGGGTTCTCATGAACTCCAACCTTGGACTTACATTGACAGAAGACATGTTGGGATAACATAATCTCATTTTGGAGGAGGATGTAGCCCCATGCTGAAATGATTAATTAAAATCACATATGTCTACGTGTGTGTCTTCTGCTTAGATAACAAAAACGTAAAGTGTTGTGAAAACAGACCGGATCAAATCTCGTGCAGAACCGAGGAACATAGAAAGCTGGATGAGAACTGGCAACCATTTTAGAGTGATTATGGTGAAGTTATTTTGTTATTCTGTTTCTCTAATGCCACTTTTTAAGTCTCTTTACTTTTCCCCTCGTCATGTTTTCAAAGTTGAGCAAGCGAGATATCCCTCCTACTGTCAAGTTGACTTATCGAAGACGTCAGGGCGACCGCAAGAACGTGCCACGGTTCAAAACAATGTATTGGGGATGGCGTGTCTGGGTGTGTTGTGTATATATGCTCTTCCACTGTGGTATCCTTGTGTGTGTGTTTGTGTGAATGTGAATGTGAACTTACTGGAACCCGCGTGTTGGGTGGCATGGTGGTGTGTGTGAAGGTTGGGTGTCCTTATTTGTTTTTAGGGATAGGCTAACTGTCCTGTCTCAGAACAGACATATGTACTGTAAGCTAAAGAAGTGTGGAACAGTTATCTGGCTGTGAGCGAACGAGCAGTGATTTAGACATATAGAAAAATACATGTCTTATTCTTTGAGTTTAAAGAAGTTAGCTGAACATGTTCCTGACTATGTGAAACTACCACTTTCTTTTTCCCTTTAGCAAAGTGTAAACTGGATCGATGGAAAGGACATGATGACGTACCACAATTCCTCGAAGCATCAACATTTATATTTTGCACAATTTGGCCATTAAATAACATCCACTGTGGCTGCGTCATTTTACACCGCTGAGAAATCGGAGAGGTGCGTTTGTATTTTGGACAATAATCCCTACTTGATTTGTATGCCTTGAGTATGTCATCGTACACCATTTCTGTCAATCATCTGCTACTGCATAGTGTGGGTGCAGCAGATTCTGCTGTTGTTCTATCCTAACTCCTTACTTCTTCTTCCCATCTTTCATTGACCTCAGGACATTTCCCTCAAGGTCAAGCAAATATTTATAAGAGACATATGACATCATTTGTCTTAGTATTTTAACTGCAGCATAAGAGTCTTCAGCCATGCTAGGTTCTCTGTTAGGCTGTATACAGGTACAGCTGTGCTTTGAGCTAAATGCTAACAATAATAACACATGTATTATTATTAGTATTAGTATCAGGCATTAAGATATATTGTATGGGCAACATGAATGTTTTTCTAAAATGCCAACCAATATAATACATTTATTCAGGATGTAGACCAACTGACACTAATTGGTATCCTTTAAAGCGTAGCATGGCCAAAATCAAAGATTAATATAGAAAGGATGGAGAATAGAACATAAAGTCAATCAAAGGTCAAAACACACGGTTTAAAGACTGTGGTCATCCCTTGTAGTTTGGCCGTGTCCACACAACACGAGATGTATCTGTGAAATCATTTTGACACCACTGAGGAGAGGGTGGTCTTTTCTAAATATAAGAATAGAGCTGGATAATAAGAAACGGTGGGGAACAGTATACCCGCAGAGTTGTGGTAAGATTACAAAAAAGGCGTTTCTCATTTCATGGGAAGTGATACGAGCCTTTAAAATGAGCAGAGGTGACAGAAAGGCAACCGTGGTTTGGGTGCAAAATAAAGGCAATGGATAAGAAGAATACTGAAAAGTTAATGAAGCTTATCTTCATAAGAGTTTGTTATGTCCGCTACCAAGGAAATGCTTCCATCCACATTAACATCATCTTCTTGTATTTACTCAACAATGGAAGAATCATGTTCATGGAAAAATGGAAAATCATAGTTTCTCTCTTTCCACGTCACACTCATTCAGAGCTCAAGCTACACCCGTGACAACTGTTAAGAAATCCACCTAATGACCTGCACGTTTTAACAGGTTAAATGTAAGACTTTTTAATACCACATAGAAGTTTAATACCCATTTGCTTTTTACGGTTACGCTGGCAAAAGTATTAAAGAAATCCTAGAAAGTACACAACTGTATTGACATGTTTAAACAATGCAAGAGTGAAACATAACAGAAATAAATATATGATGTGACCAGGGTTTTTCATTTATTAATAGTCCGTTGTCACACCAAGCAACAAATAAATATATTTTGACATGTTTTTTGTGTTGAAGCCGACATATTAGACAATTGAATGTAATACTTCAAAGACCTGCAGAACCCCTGCTAGTGCCATTTCAAATGGAAGAAACAACAACCGTGAGCTGTGGAGTTAGCAAGGGGATAAACAAGGAAGAAACGGAAACCTTTCGTGAGAAGCTGAGGGTTAGGAGGCATATGAAAAGGCCTGAAGAGAGATGTTAAGCCTTTAGAAACCTTATAAACACACGCTTTACTTTACCCTACCTACAACTCTTATTCTATTTTCTCCTTTCCAAAATCATCTACCTGGCTTTGACATTTCTACATTAACCTGCAGTATTTCATTTCCGTTACATCTCTGTGTTCTACTCTCCTTCCTTTTCTCCATTCACTTCTTTTCCCCCTCAGCTTTTGGCAAACAAACAAGCCTCCGGATTCCCATGTGAACTCCACGTCTCCAACTTTTCTTCTGAAAAACGTTATTAATTTGGCTGGGGGCGCTGGCCCTGCCTATCTGCTGGTGTTTATGGAATAAGATATGCGTGAAATACATTTGATTTGACTGAGGGGTTTTCACATGTTTTCCCAACAGTCACTACGGTTTGTGGGTTCAAGCAAATATTGTGAGTAAGTGTGTGTCCCTCTGTGTGTATACGCATCGCTGTATGTGTGTGTTGCCAGACGATGCATGACTGACCTGAAATACTCTCCTATAATTTGCAGAGGAATGTGGAGCGCAGAGATGGAGAGAAGAGGGTGAGAGGAAGATGGGAAACGGAGATGAAAAGAGAGGGGGAATAACAGCAGTAGACAGTTACGTCTGGGACAGTGATGCGGTCTACCTGCTGTGTTTTGGGTCCTGCTGCATAAAGACAAACCATCCCTATTAACTCAACAACATTTTCCACGAGACTGTCTTGGTTTGTAAAAAACGTTTTGACTTTGCGGTTGAAAAACAAACAAAAAACAACTCCGTCAGCTGACCACTAAAAAAACAGGTTCAAACGTTTCCAGTTAACAAAACAAGTGTTATGTCTTATTACATGGATTCGGTTAGTGTTCCTGCTACAGTTTTAGCTCGCAATGTGATCACCAAGCCAAAACAAACTAATTGAACTTTATATTTTCTATTGAATTTGGAGGAATATCACTATGTTTTGTTCTGCCCTTATAATATTATGCAACTTGACCCATAGGCAAGGAGGTTAAATAACTATATTAAGAGCCTATGTGTGTGTGTCTGTGAGTCTTTACGAAACAGGACACAGCCAATTACAAGTTCATAAAGCAGCAACACATGGGAACCTCTCAGTCTAATCCTGTTCATAATTCAATAGGCACAAACAGGAAGATGATGATTTATCACGAGAGACACAGCGGTGCGAGAAAGATGTGATGGGTAGGCGGGAGGAGTACGCTGCAAAAGCATGAATACACTAATGGGACCTGATCCACATGAAAGCAACTATCTTTTTTGCGTTTTTAGCCAGCTATGTCACAGTGAGTTGACACGGTTCAAAATACTTTTTGATGGTGATTCAATACAGGTTGGAAAGGACCCAAAGAACAATTGTGTAATATAATGGTATATGCATCTCTGAACTTACCTTTGTTTCCACGATCATCGCCCCAGGAGTTTTCCACCCTCCACTTCTCAAAGCCCTCTTTCCCATCCTGAAAGAGAGCAGACGATGATGGGTGGATAAGAGTGAGAAAATGTGACTCGAGGAAAGAAAGTGTGCCAACAGCTGGGGTAACTTACAAGGGGGGAAATTGACATCACTTTGAAAAACTGCAGCCGATTAAAGCAGCGTAAACACGGCTTTGATGCAATAAACCCGGCTAAATGTGTATATTCCTGTCCGACTGCTTGTATATGTTCCTTATGTTTGCATACTGGAGAGTCATCTACCTGTGCAGTATGTGTGTGTTCATTTCATCGTTTATTTGGCAGGGACAATGCACAGTGATGAACACTTAAAACATTCAAATGTGTCAAGCGTAACAGTGCCAGATTTAGCTTTGGGCTCATGTCCATCCGCAGTCCCTCACATAAAACATTTAAGAAGTTTACATTTTACAAACATAGCAAAAAAAAATACATGATATGCAAAAAGTGCAAAAGAGCAAGAGCAGCATACACAAGTATTTACCACATTACAATATAGCGACGACATGTTAAGTGCAAGAGAAGATAAAAGAGCTACCTAAAGTGCAAGAGGAGATACCCCTGTGTTAAAGTGCATTTAGCGGTGATTACAGGTCTGTTTGTTTCTCAACCATTCTTTGAGTTGACCTTTGAAGCTATTGAGTGGGACAATCCCGTATCTCAGTTGGGAGGCTATTCCAGAAAGAGCTGCCTTTAACGGAGAGGACATTTTGTCCAAAAATGGTCCGTCTGCGGTGGACTTCACAGTCTCCTCTGTGACCTAGTGCAGCGTCCAGTGTGTCTTTTTTGTGGATGAATTCCCCTAAGGGGGGGGGGGGCAGTCCATGTAAACATTTATAAAAAAAACACATACTTTTAAAAGACTTCAAATTGTCAAAACTTAAGAAATTGTGTTTTTCGAGGATGGTACAGTGGTGGTATGAAGCGTACCTTGTCTGTGACAGCAGTGAGGATCATAGCGTGGGTCATGAGAGAGTCTCCGTAGATCAGACGCTCCGCTTTAGAGAGGTTCTTCACCGACACTCCAAACACCAGCTCGTGGTTGAACCTGCGCGCACAAATGCATGAACATGAGTGATTACAAATCCCCCCTGATGAAAACAACGAAAAAGCCCTTCATTCTGATCATTTCAATGGAAGAGGCCGTTTGTGAGTCTTTCTTTCGTTGTAGGGGCTGCCAACAACGTATGATGCCCATGGATACATCTTGTATGCCAGATTTTCATTCCTCTCTAATGACATGACTGTAGGAAAGAAGCTGCATTAAGCCTCATCATCTTTCCATTCATAGTCTATGTATGGCTCATTAAAAGATCTGTGTGAAGGGTGAGCTTCAGCAGAGATTGTTCCAGACGTTCGGCACCATGCTGGTTAGGATATTGTATTCTTCTTTTGGGTGAACTACTTGCTCAGAAAACACACGATTATCGTGGCCAAAAGCATTCACAATGAGAATACCATCACAATATATTGAGATAATAAATATATACATTTATAAATAATAATTTAAGAATAATATTTTAAGTCAAATCTTTGACTATCGTGTGTTTTGTCTCATTTTTGGCACGTTAATAACAATTAATATACAAATGTGTGCGTCATGGGATTGGTGGAAGGAGACATAACGAGAATGGACAGAAATAAAAACGATTAAAGAGGTTATTAATTATTTAAATAATATTATTATGTGCATAATATTGCCATGACATCAATAGATTATAATTTGTTAAATATTTGTAAAAATCACTGTTATTGTTAATACTAGTATATTGCAAGTTTATTGCAAGCATCAAATCCCAAATGTACGTTCCTAGAAATGTTTGAAGCCATGTTGTAAACATATTGCTTCTAATATCTGGGACATATGCACAGCAGACTAGAATAAAATGGCATTGAAAATAACTTCCACCTGATGCACTATACTCACACATTCATGTCGTTAATACCCAGCTTGCCGTGGAAATGTTTCCCGACGTCACAACCGAACCACACCGCCTAAGAGAAAGACAGCATTTCCAGATTGATGAAGTTCACACGATCAGACGCTTGATTGTAGAAATGTGGGGGTTACGGTCACGTCTATTTCCCCAAACCTACCTCTCCCTCCTTGATGGAGTCGGCCGCAGCCTTTTTGAGCAGCTGGATGGCCTGGTTGTTGTACTGAGTGCTGCGGCCACCGACCATGTTTCCTAGGAAATCCACAGTGTACAGCTTCCCGTAGGGGTTCTGGGGTCGGGGGTCGTTCACAAGGCAGATCTGAGGGTGGAGCGTTAACATCCAAGCTCAGAAACAATACGAGAAACAGCCAGTAACAACCTGATGTGCTGGAGGGGTCACATACTTTGTCCTGAATGTTGTATAGAGGTTTGACGTGCTCTATGTAGAAGTCCTGGGGGGAGAGGGGTCCCATGCGGTGGAAGTTCTTGTCCTTGTCCCTGTACTCCCAGCAGATGGTCTCAGGAGGGTTGCCTAAACACACACTGGCCACCCGGAACACCTGCACAGAACACAGTTTGAACATTAAAGGGGCCCTGTAATGCTGTTAGGGGTTTTCAAGATTCAAAAAATTCAAGATTCAAATGTCATATGTACATACGCTACAGTGTAGAAATGGCAATGAAGATCTTATGACGCGAGCTCCTCCCTTTCCTGTCGCGTGTTATATAGGTTTTTGTGCATGTAAATGGTCCCAAAGTTCCCTCCAGAAAGGACTCTGCCGTAAAATGCTCACATTATTATGCAACACTTGTGCTTCTATTGTCCAGGCTAAAATCCCCAAAGTCCCTCCAGAGGGAGTTTCTCTCCCACACACTCTTACCCTGACTTAAATGCCTCCATTAGACTCCTTTGTTTACTTCTGTAACATAGTGACATCACTATGTAACACCCGCGCCTCTATTGGCTAACGCTTCAACACATTTGATGTGATAGGCTAAGGGGCGGGATATGCCTAGGCTTTTGACAAACAAGCATATTTAATTTGTTTAAGTAGTTGGTAAGCTTGAAACTGGCAGCGGCGGACACATGTTAGCAAATCTTACAATAATATCTAGTGGGATTTCCATGCCATGTTTGCTGTCAAAACGTTCACTAAGCTCTCTGTGGCGAAGTCTCCTGCGCGCTGGAGGATGCAAGTTACTTTGTCAGTGTTGTGATGAAGACTATTTCCCTGTGGATAAGTGTGCATACTAGAAAGCAGTTGGCTTTTTGGAAATGTATGTCACACTTAAATCTAGTTTGCCCGGGATTGTTTGAATCTCAAATGTAGGGATCTCCCACTCAAGTAGAGGAATACAAAAACATCTCTGGTGACTCTTTGCAAAGATACAGGATCAAAAGTATTCAAAAATATTAGGGGACGTAAGAAAAACACAATATAGGGGATGTTTAACCTTCACAGACTGTCAATCTTTGCATCAAAAACTCAGAAAACACGAGTGAACAAAAAGTATCTCTCTTTTAACAAACCCCGCGGCACCTCCTGCCGATCTGCTGCAGTAAAACCACCGCGGGGCAAACCTGAACAGGGGCTTTTGTTTTCCTTACCTATAGGGAGGCTGTTGGAGATGTTTATAGATATAACTCCCAGCCCATGTGTTAAAAGTGTGTTCATGTAACCCCACCAACCCTCTGTCTGTCCGTCCATCAATCAATGCCTGGGCCTCTTTCAGATTTCCCTACATTCTCCCGTCTTTTTCCTCCATACAGTGCCTCCCCCTCTACTGTCTTTTTCACTTCCATCCCCCCCCCTTCCCTCCATGTGTCGTCCTGCGGTGCTGAAGTTCAGACAGAGTTCCTGTGGGCTAAATTGGGTTGTTTGGACTGAGCCGTCTGTCAATCGGGCCCTTCTAACCTCGGATATAGTAATCTGAGGAATTTCCCCTTTTTGCTTTTCACCTCTCCCATCCTCTGCTCTCCTCTCCCAAGACCCGGCACATGCTGTTCCTATCAAATACGATTAAAAACCCGAAGAGAAATTAGGATGCGAATAGCAGTCCATTGTTGGTGGTAGATAACAGCGTGTGCTACGTATTGTTCCAATTGTGCGGATGAATGGTGATACATCACGCTCTCAGTGCTTCGACTACGTGTGACGCAAAGGACACATTTCCAATAAATGTGAACACACTTTGTTTTTATTAACTTCTACTGCTGATATCCAGATAAATTAAACTTGTCTAGCTGAATATAAAGCGGACGAGGGGATTATTGTTGGCTTGGCCTGGAGAAATACAGCAGCAGTTTCCCATGCTTAGTCAACGTATGAAATGCCCCGACATAAAGATGACATTCCTCCTCTCTGGTTGGTGAACACTGAGCCCACTACTCTCACCCCACCCAGGCCCATTCTCTCTCACAGACACATACACAAAAATGCATAAATTCCGGCCTGGCTTACGCAAACAAACAATCCCCCTTCGTCATCACAGAAATGTCAAAAAGTACAGACGCACGCAAAAATACACACATGCACAGAGTCAACAAAGGCATCTGTTTGACTCCTCGTTCAACTACTTTGTTTAGACTGACTGACATGCCAAGGTGTCCGTCCTCTTGTCTGGTCTGTGTTTGCCCAGATGCCCTCGGCACCTTGAAAGACATCTTCGTTATCCCTTGACCCGCCCTTTTTCTCGCCATACCATCTTTTTGTCCAAATCCTCCAAAAGCAATACTCCCTGGACCCTTTCTACTCACAATTTGTCTTCCACATACCCTGACACGTTGTTTCACTGTAAAGTATAGAGCACCGTCTAAACCTGATCTTTCTCAACTGTTATGAGATAACTTCTGCTATGATTTGTAGTATTATAAAGAGAACTTGACTTGATTTGACTGAGACGTGCTGTAACCATCGCTCTTAATGCTCGATCAGCTGTGCGCCCACTCATCCTGCCTGTAAATAAAGTAGGTGCGAGGGAAAAGCTGAAAGAGACCTCGGTCACAGAATAAACAGCAACAGAGACATTCGAGCAGGACCAATATTTACCCGACAGATATATATTAGAGAGGACACGGAGAAAAGGGAGGGAGACTGAGAGCTGCAACGAATAGTGACGCAAAATAATAAGATACTTTGCTAAAAGTGCATCCTCACAGCAGTGTTCAAGTGTCTGAAATGTGTTGAGCGTTAAGTATTTATATGTATCTCACTCACACATAAAATTGATAACATGATATTGTTCCTTACATTTGATTCACAAACCACACACTTTCTCCTTCCAGGCACCGTGAGTGTTAGAAAAGAAACTGATCAATCTGATCATACTGTCAAATTACAGATGTATCAATGTTTGTGTTTTCAACATGGAATTCACGAATGATTGGAGTCCAGGCCCTCGGGATACACTTCATTAGTTCTGCATTACGGCAACGGGGCGTTGATCCTAAACTCCACTCATGTTTGGACTGGAACTTCAAAAGACCATCTCATTCATTTCTTAATATTCTAAACATTAACACAATACTAATTGCTAACAGGTTGGAGGAACCAGCTGTTATAAAAGTTAGCCAACAGGCAGCTTTCTCTTCTGCTCATCAGTCTCCAGCAGAAGGTCCTCCTCAGGTCATTCTCCTATCGAGTTTGCGTGTCTTGCTATAAACAAGCTGACTGTATGCACGCTATTGTGGCTAACCGCAGCTAATCTTCGATAGCATCTGCGCTCCAGTGTTGTCCGGCTGGGATATCTCTGCCTGTTTATTTGTTTTACGTCACCCAAACAAACAAATCACCTGAAGTAAGGAGTGAGTCTATAACACAACCTTGAGCGTGACACTCCGGTTGCAGTTAAAGGGGCCTACTATGCTAATTTTCAGATGTACATCTTGTGTCTCTACTGAGACATGTCTCCATGCTTTAATGTTCAAAAAGCTCTTTATTTTTGTCTCATACTACCTCTTTTCACCCTCTGTCTGAAACCAGGGCCCAGTCTGCTCTGATTGGTTAGCTGGCCAGCTCTGTTGTGATTGGTCACCTTCTTATAGATGTTCTGTCCCTTTGCCCATCAAGTACAAGATGTTGGAGCGCTAGCCAATAGAAGTGGGGTGTTTCATTGTGATGTCACGGCAATAAACAAAGGAGTCCAATGGAGGCGTTTCAGGCGAGGGGGGGAGTTTTTGGGAGAGAAACTCCCTAGTCCACTTGGCAACTGGAAGGTCACCAGTTCAAGTCCCTGAAAGACCAAGTGCTACCGAGGTGTCCCTGAGCAAGGCACCGTTCCCTACACTGCTCCCCGGGTGCCGTACATAATGGCAGCCCACTGCTCCCAACACTAGGATGGGTCAAATGCAGAGAAACCGTTTTGTTACATAGCACCTGTACTATGTAATGACAATAATTTGAATCTTCTATGGAGAGATTTTAGTTATTGAGGCATAAACATGATTTAATTAGCATGTTGCAATAAATGCCTTTTAAAAACGGATGCACCTGCTGGAATGCCCTAATTACTATAAGAGGCACAGGAAACCGTTTAGGTGACGTAAGCTTGCACTATTTAGTTTAACAAAAAATATCTTAAAGAGCAAATTAGTTGGCTTTTGTCATCTTGTGTGTAACGAAAATGGTTCTATGTTCAGTGCAGCAATATGTTCACCCGTTTGACAGAATATCTTTAAAAAAAAAAAAAAAAAAAAAGGTATTGAGATCTACTGCAGGAATTAAATGGCAGATAATGTTTTTAAAATATGTTTCAGGTAGAATGAATGCCTCTTGTATTTTGTACATTAGGCATACGAATGTGATAACGAATTAAAATTCGCTATGCTTTTAGCAAAAATGATTTCAGACATAATTAGGGTCTGAAGCAGGAACTCAACCTGCCGATGCCAAAACATGCGCCTCATTGCTACACTGAGGTAAATCTATAACTATTGTCTAGAAGCTGGACTTGTCAGTGCAAACAAATGACACTTTCATGTTTTTGAAACATGCAACACATGTGGTTCGGCGTTGTATTCTAACAATTGGGGCAAAAAAATGCAAGAAATGCGAGTGGACGACTCTGCCCCTAACAATGACAAATCTGCAGCAACCCACCCACATCGAACAACAAATCAACCGAGTCAATAGCCGGCGGCGGCGACCCTCTTTAACTGCAGCAAGAAGGTTCCTCTGTGATCTGATGGCCGCCTCATAAATTAGACTTGTCTTGAGAATCACTCTCCGTGCGCTCAGAGCCAAAAACAGAGCCGCACGCGGTGTTTCTGATTCCATGACGCAATGGAGCATGGAAGGGGCTACAGTTGTGGTGTGAGGGATACCATCTGTGTGTGCACTGCTAACTACACGTGCACGTACAGTTACCAGCGAATGGCCCTTCATTTGTGTGCCTACTTGTCTATGTAAGTGAGAGTACAGGAGCAGGGACACTCACCAGATACAGCATCAAAGAAAAAGACTGCCTTTGAAACTTATCCTCCTCTGCCTCATTAGTGCAGCGTACGGATACTGTAATCGTAACTATAAAGACAAACGGTGCATGAGATTAGCTTGCTAGCCGAGTGTACGTGCAGCTTTAAAAAAGACTCAAGCTGCTATTGTAGAGGTTTTTAGGTAGATGTGATGTGCAATGAGCCTGACCAATGTTAACAAAGCGAATAGATTCTTTACACGCAAGGGAATCCATTTAAATCAAGCGCACCCTGGGTACAGTAAGTGGAAGCAGAGACGCTGACCCTGGTTGCCTGTCATGGGAGTGTGTGAGGGGCTGGCGTGATGAAGACCAGTGCACCCTCACAGCCGCTACGTACGGGGGGTGGACAGCATCATCTCAAAGCAAAACTGACATGCCACTCTGATCCCGAGAAACATATGTGCACACACTGATGCAAAGGCAGGTGAATATGTAGAGGAAACACTGGTTTCCCGCATGTACTGTAAGAGTAATACGCCCACACACACGCTCAGTAGAAGGGGTTATGGAACAGTTTTTACACTGACTTTGCCATTTCTTTATACAAGCAGTGTTTCCCCTATATACAAATAGTGGCGGCGCAGCGCCGCTGCTGAAATATGTGCGCCGCTGCTAGGGGGCATCGGCCAGGTACCCAAAAAAAAATATATACTTTTTATTTTTTATTAAAATAATAATAAGTGGCGCCCTTTTTCATTTTTGATTGTTTGTTATGTGGATTTGAAGTATTTGTGTTACTGTATGTGTTATTTTTGCTAAATCTTGAGACATTGCCACTGTATGTACTAGGCAGGGCCTAAGGCGCCAGATCTGGGGGGGAGCTGCGGTGGTAGCTCTGGGAGGAAGAGAGAGAGAGGGCGCACCGGTACAGGCGCTGTTGTTATTAGAATCTGGTGCTAGCTGCGCTAACGGATATAAAAAGTAGATGTTTCTACAACCAGGGTGGAGGAGAGCTCTCCTGTCAGACTGAGAGGCTCAGTGAGGTAAAGTTCTCTGAGTGTTTAGATAAGTTCATTTTACTTTTTAAGTTATCTCAGTGGGTCTCAAACGTTTTGACCACAAATTATGTGAACACATATTTCCAAGGCACTCCTTTATAATTATTAGGATAAATAAAAACATGTTTGAAATCATTCCAATGTATACTATAGGACAGTAAACCAAAAATATCGTTTACAGTTGGAGGGATACAAAAATATGCATGAATAAATAAATGTTACGGTAAAATAAGATATAAATGAACAACAAAAATACATTTATTTGTTATTGGCTATGGTAGGTTATTGGTTATGTTCACATACTCATTTGATTATTAAAATGTAAACCGATCTTTTTCATATGGGGGTTTTAAAGTTGTACCCCCTAGATCAGGTCTCTAGTAATTGTGTGCTCAAAGTGCCCCCGGACCCCCCTAGAGGAGGTGACGTCGACCCCCAAATTCAAACATGTTCATACAATACTGAATACATTTGAAGCCATTTTGACGTATTTTACCTATGTCAATACGTTTCTGTTTTTGTAGTGTATTTGTCTTTTGTAGAGATTGTTCATTTATTCTTTATATATAAAATCTCGCCTAGGGCAGCAAATTGGCTAGAACCGGCCCTGGTACTAGGCCTCAAGAGCCTTTCTTGTGCAGACACATAGAAACAAATTGGCGCACTTCGCACGCGCACACACTACAAAATTCCACGCGCTCCGCGCTCACATTATACTGGGCCCACGTGCCTTAGCACCGCTGCCATGACTCCATCCTAGGGGAAACACTGTACAAGTATGGTATATTTGTATCCGTTTATTTTTATCAATGATGTTATTCGTTATTTGTCGTATTAATTAAATTGTTATTTAGTTATAAAAGAAGAAATGAGCTTACAATTGATTATTTTATCTGACAAATTGTCAAAGATATTTGTTTCCAATGAAATGAATGCAAATCCCTGCGTTTTAGAACCTGTGATCAGGACAATTTTACTAAATAAATGATTGCCTAACCAATATGCAACTGTGATGCTTCTCGCCGCTGAACATTGACACTTTAATGTGCTTTTGAAAATACAATTCAAAACATGCTCTCCCTATCTATAGCACAGTAACTACTTGGAAGCTCTACATCAAAAGCATGGCAAGGTTAAATATAATCCCTGAATTTCTATTTAATTTGATTTATGAATTCAAGAATATGGATTATTTTTAAATAATGGGATTTGATGGATGTCAAATGTAACTTGTTGTACTGACCGACTTTTAAATCTGGCTCGTTCTTCTTACAACAGCGGCTCCTCCATCAGCAGCGGCCGTGACAGAGCGGTGTTTCGCAAAACAAACCGCTTCCAGGTGGACAAACAAACACACCGACGACCCTCCGCCACCGCCACCCTGTCGTGCAGTGTGGTGGGAGCAGTCTTAACTGTTGCATAACATATGTGTGTTAGTGTGTGTGTGGTGGCGCAGTGAGATACAGGCGACTGTTTAAACAAGCAACCAGCCAGAAGCACAATGCACTCAAACAGCTGACAACAAAGGCTGCATCCGGGGAGCAGCGTTGTGTGTGCGACCCACTCAATGGGAGGCTGATTGACTGACTGGCCGCTCATACAGTCACTCAGACACACACACACACACACACACACACACACACACACACACACAGGAAGCGTAAATAATGCCTTTTATGCACACACACTGTGTTACACTGTAACCTGTCCCAGCCACAAAAACACACTGTAGGCACATTTCCCCGCACGCATGGACATACATCAAACATGTTACGTTGCCGTGGTGTGAAATACTTTGTGCACGTTTATTATTATTTAGGATGTGAATTTTATCTTTGCTGTCCAGCGTCAGATGCTCTGTGTTAGAGTGTTCCATAAACAAGATCGCTATCTTCAACCTCCCACATTTGGGGCGGTGTGCAGGTGATTTCTTTACTTTTAATTGTTGCATGGTCCTGATATGACATGTGCACACACACACATTTGCATTAAGACTATTAAGTCATACTACACTGCAGACAGAGTCAGGTATTTTGCAAGTTCTCTTAAGGGGAAACAGAATTATTTTTGAAGGCCTTGGAAGCAAGACAATTAACGGACCTGAATGGCACCACATGTTTTGTTTTTGTGAAATGAATCGGAATACAAGAAAACACTGTATTACTGAAGTGCTGCATCAGATCTGACAAGTTGCTGGAATGTCTTTCCACTTGTTTCTCAATTAATTAAGCAGTCTGATATTAAACATGAATGATACAGTATGGGTATTAAAAAATTACTCTATTTAAATAAGCGATTGTTAAAGCTTCATATTTAAAAAGAAAACTGTACCCCACCTAATTTTAGGGGGTAAAGACATCATATTGACCAAAGCATCACGAGGTTACAATTTGTTGCAGCTCATATAATGTATTAACAGTTTTAACTTGAATCTGTCAACCCTACACCAGGATTAACTCGAACCCTGATTACATTCAGTTCATTTCAGGTATCACTTTTAACGTGCTCAGTTATGTCTTAATGGACAGCGCCCTCTTCTGGTAGAAATAGGAAAGTGTTACAGACCGTTTGTTATGTTTCTCTTTTAAAATCAGATGTTTATATTCAGTGTATTATTATAATTCTGTTCTCATTCCTTTGAGGGGCATTGCAACTGATGATAATGATAACAATTATATAAATAAAAACATATATATTCATAATCACAGTAATACGAATAGCTCTATATGGTGTCAAACTCAATTTCACCATGGGCCACATCAGCATTAACGTTGCACTCAAAGGGCCGGTTGTAACTTTAAGACTATATCAATATACATATATATAAAAAATGGTATTATATTACATTATTGCCTCTGCATTGGATTATTATCGGATAGGGTAATAACTTCATAATTAACTACGTCTGAGAGCAGAAGTCTAGGGCAAATCATTTCAAATAATTGCAAGTCTCTTCAGTGCGCATGTCACAAAATGAGATGCATTGTGGGACACGTAGTTTATGGACATCGTGCTTCTGTAAAGTGGCATGAAACCGTATAATAAACATATTATATTTTTTGCAAGCTCTTGCGGGCCAAATAAAATGAAGTTGGGGGCCGGATTTGGCCCACGGGCCTTGAGTTTGACACTCTTGCTCTATAGTGTATTGCCATATATCGTGATATTTTCTGAGACGGTAATCTCGTAAAGTCCCAACCCTAACCTAAAACGATTCTAGAGGAACTACATTTAGTCCCTAGCTCCTCCAGACAGACACAGGCTATGTAACAGAGTTCCTTTAACACATGCTAATGGTTGCCTGGAGTGTAAAGGCACTATAATCTATTCTATAGGATCTCTCACTCAGTCTCACCTCTTCAATCATGGTGTCCAAGGCCTCAGAGAGCTCAGCTTTAGTAGCGTCACTGGCCACCATGTTCCTCAGTCTTAGGCTGTATTCCCTCAGCTGGAACACAAAACAACAGTCAGCACATTCTCACAGATTGATCGTGATTGGTTTGAACTGAAGGAAGTGTGTAAACGCACCTTATGGTTAAGGATGTCATTCATTCTGCGTGAAGCCTCGGAGCTGTGAGACTCGGGAAAGGATTTCTTTGGGATGACTCCATACTTTTCTGAAGACAGGACGAAACAGCATTCAAAAAGGGTCAAAACTAAATGTGGGGACACTTTTGTTTTGTAGCAAGAAATGTTGAGGAAGATGAGACAATGAAACTGAAACGAAGCAATAAACATGTTTTTATATAAATCTCTGGTCCCTTGACGATTAAAGGATTTGAAGTAATCGAGAAAAGGACACACATTCAGACTTCTGCCTAAAAAGTAAGGAGTCTCCACTTGTTTACCATAATATATTGACAAAAGTGACCTTGCTTTAATTGCGACCTGTGTTTATTTGTCAAAACATGCAGCCACAACTGGCAAATAAAATGTTTTTGGCGTTTAATAAGGGTTAACCTTTAATAAAAGTCGTACAAACCGATGAGGTTGACCAGCATGTCCCACTGTCCTCCGTCATTGGTTGGATTGGAGAGCAGGAACTGGACCAGACGTCCGTCGACGGGCTCCTTCCTCTGCGCTGTCTCCACACAGGCCTGCAGGAAGTAGTAGCAACGCTCAATCTGGAAGAGAAAACAAACAGAAAAAACACAAGAAACAGAGAAAATGTTAAGGGCTGAACAAATTAGACTTGAGTTAGGCTTGAGTCACAAAACGTAGTACTTGAGACCAAACTAACTGTAAGAAATCAACCTCATAATTTAAGATACAAACCAAACACATTTAAGCATCAAGTTATTACCTACAGAGCAACAGAACATAAGTAAAACGGTATCAGGCTTGAACATATTATTATAAGTTCTATAATTTGTAAAAGAACAATAAACATATTTCGTAGTAGCAATGTTAAATATGTAGCAAAACGAGCAAACGGAAAGGCAAAACATGGTGACCAAACAGAGAAATGTGTGGTTTTCAATGTAATACTGTGAGTTTACCAATACGTAAAGCATACACTTAAGTTAGGCTTAAGACACAAAACAGTACTTCAGACTCAACCAACTGTAAAACATCAACCTCCGAAGAAAATCAACAAGATCGTGTCAGGCAGGCTTTGCACTCAGCCGTCATTATTATTATTAGATAAATAATTTATAAAAGAACATTAACTAACCCAGCTTTCTGGTAATTTCATTGTTCAGTATTCAGAGGCCTGAAAGACCCGCTCATAGAGAGTGAACTACACATCTGATGTAATTTAATAATCTATGGCTGACAGCAGGGGGGATATTCTTAGAGCTCCACATTCACTGTATCCTTGTTTAGAGCTACTATTGGATGTCAGTGTCAGCTGGCACATGTTACAAAGATAGGTGTATTCATGGTGCATGGAACAAACAACTGTCTACACATGTGGGAGAAAAACAGAGACAGACAAAAGTAAAAACATTTGGCGGCTGTCACTGTGACGTCAAACCTGGAAGGGCACTGACTATAACCACGCAAAAGAGGGATTTACAGAAGTTGGACAATGACTTTATACACTGCTGCATAATAATCCACACATGCATACACTATGTCCTGACCGCAAAACAACACAAAGAAACACTTCCACACAGGATGAACTCTTATGTGCCGTTTACACGAGAACGCAAACGGTTGTATCCGCTACTTTTCTCTTTCGTATAGCCCGTTCGGCCACACGGAAAGACAAACGATAACGGGTCCCAAGGTGGATAGATCTGCAACCAGAATGCTCGGGGGGGGGCAAACGGCTCAGTGTGTACGCCCTATACGATCATTTCCTGATAACGATGAAGCCATAGCCCCACCTCTCCCCACCTCTGCTGCTCACTGCTGTAGCATGTTCAGTAGCAGTAGCTACTGCTACTCACCATGCTACAGATGTTAGTGCAAAATCTACAGCTCCTCTACCACAACCATCAGCAACAAGTGGACATGGAGAACTACATGTTGCTAAATCCACCGCGGAGAATAAACAGAAGGGCAACCATGGCAACCATGCTCGGGGGTCTTCTTCGCTGCTTTTGGTGTATTTTGTGGCAAAAGTACAGCGCTACTTACAGGCCCGGCATATGTACGACAGCATCTCCAGCGCTTTCGAGCGGTCTCGTGTGAACGGAATACTTTTTTGATATCGTATTCGGTTCCTTTGCGTTTCGTATGCGTTTTGCGTGTAAGTGGGGTCTTAGTGTATACAACAGTAAGATTGGAAAACGTGCAATAAATCTACAGTTGACAGATATCAGATACACAGTGCATCCATCAGCCCATTGAGGAACAGAGAACAGTTGGTGAGGGTCTTACCTTGTCCCAGAAAAAGAGATACGACTGACTAAACTCAAACTCCTCTATGTTGAACTTCTTCATGAAGGGAAGTCGCATGACGTTGAGGCACGAGAAGATCCAACATCTCCCTGGAAACAGAGAAAATGACATTGAGACACGAAGATGCGCAGATTAGTGAGGACTTAAAGTATTAATTTGTTTAGGTACAGGAATCAGAAATGCTGTTTGGCCTGTGTGTTTCACCTAACTTTCATTATTTATATAGTTGGCAGTGTGTTTGATTCCTTGATTGAACAACAACTTGATTTGTAACTGACAAAGAATGTGTAATTTTAAAGTGTATAAATGATAGCATAGTCACTGTGTAACATGCATGAGATGCAAATCTTGATAAATAGACAAAGATAAGATAAGATAAGACTTTATTCATCCCGAAGGAAATTGTTGTGCCAGAGTAACAGTAACAGTAACAAAATACAACAAACACAATAAACACAGCAGAAAAAGAGCAATCAAACGTCCACCGACAACATGAAACATAGAAACATAGATGGTCACACAATCAATGCAATCATTATTAGCAGTATTCAGTAGTTTTCAGTAGTTAGTAGTGCAAAAATTAAAACGTAGTGGCAGTTACGTAATTGCACATTATCATAGCATTATTAATAATAATACTAATAATAATAATAATAATAAAATATAATATTGCACATAGTTATATATAGCTGTGAGTGTAATTGCAAGGATGTTAATTATATAGATGTATTGCACATAGTGTTGGTGTGGAAGTTCTCAGTGCCCTTTACTTAGGGGTGAAGAGTTAAAAAGTTTGATGGCCACTGGGAGGAAAGACCTCCTGTGGCGCTGTGTGGTGGTTATCGGTGATCTCAGTCTGTGGCTGAAAGTGCTCCGGTAGGAAACCAGTGTGGCATGCAGGGGGTGAGACCCATTGTCCAGAATGCCGAGGAGTTTCCTCAGCATTCTCCCCTCCGACACCACTGCCAACGACTCCTGGTCCACTCCCAGGACAGAGCCTGCTCTCCTGATGAGCTTGTTGAGTCTGTTGGCATCAGCTGTCTTCACCCTGCTGCCCCAACACACCACAGCAAAGAAGATCACACTGGAGACCACCGAGTCATAAAACATCTGCAACATAGTGCTGCAGACGTTGAAGGACCTGAGTCTCCTGAGGAAATACAGGCGACTCTGGCCCTTCTTATATAGGGCGTCAGTGTTTTTACTCCAGTCCAGTTTATTGTCTATGTGGACACCCAGGAACTTGTAGCTGTCCACAATGTCCACATCCATGCCCACGATGGTAATTGGGCTTGGGGCGGTACTCCGCTTCCTGAAGTCAACCACTAGCTCCTTGGTTTTTGTGACGTTGAGCTGCAGATGGTTCTGACCGCACCACTCCACAAAACTGAAGAAGTTGGATTGACCAGTTTAAAGAAAGTTTCATGAACTAAAACTGATAGTCTGCATTGTATCATGGTTGGCATGGACTCTATTCAGGATTCTCAAGTTGCATTTATTCATATGTTTTTAAGGCAAGACTTTAAAGTGCAACATTGCAGCCTTTTTTGATAACAATTAAGAAAAAATTAAGCATGCATATCCACTAATTTTAACAGATAATCGCAGTTTAGGAATAGTTATATAAAGAATATATATCATTTAGGGCTGTAACGATATATCGAATATCGCGGTAAATACATGTATCGTATGGAAGCCCATTTCCGCCACTTGAAAAAAATAAAATCCCCATGAAAAGTCATAATGAGATAAAAAAGTCGAAATTATGAGATAAAAAGTCATAATTATGAGATAAGAAAGTCGAAATAATGAGATAGAAAGTCATAATTATGAGATAAGAAAGTCGAAATAATGAGATAAAAAGTCATAATGAGATAAGAAGTGCGCATGCGCTGCAGTGGCGCTGTCTTTAAAAGGTCCCTTCATCACCTTGCTGCTTTCCACCATGCAAACAGCATCTATCTAGTCCTAAATAAGCTATAAACTGCATTGTTGTAGTGTAGCTGCAATATAGGCTATATTTAACATCTAACATTTACAAAAGTCACCTGTAATAGTTACCTTATTTAGGACTAGAAGCTAGGGATGTGCATCTCCATCACTGAGGCCGATGCGATGCGCATCTCGATACGTTGCCACGATACGATACATTTGAAACACCAGGTGATACGATACGATTCACCCCTGTTGCGATACAGTTCGATACGATTTGATTCAATATTATGCGATTCGGTGCGATACGATTCAACACAATGCAAAAATAATGATACTTCAATTTGGTACGACAGAGGATTTTTGTTTTATTCCTTATATGCAGCAAATCATACATTAACAAAAAAGTGCTTTACATATTTGGTACTGCACATCCCATCATGCCGTTTATTTTTTTAACTTTAAAAGCTCTCCAGAGTAGGCTACAGTACAATTGTATAACACCTCACAGTTAAACAATGTAAGGATGCATTGCTCATGATTAACAATGTGCAAATAACAGCTACCATAGTGCAATGCCCATACAGCTGCCAGCCTGATGTGCTTAACACTCATTCATAGGCTGACTCACCAGTGAGCAGAAAGCAGTGGGTCCTATAGGAACAATAAAGAATACAAATAACCTTTCACAAACAGGTATTTCATAACTGCTTACAGTAAGGAAGACATTTAAATTATTATTGACCGTCACATGCTGCTGTAAACTAAACACCACTCTCTCTGACAGAACACCTCACTGAGTGATTGAACTCATATGTCTAACTTTAAGGTTTCTCTTTTCAGCCGCAGACCCCATGTCGCCTCTTTATGTGCGTCGCTAAGTTCCTCGTACTACTTGTGTACTTTAAAGCGGCTCGGCATCGTTTACAATTTGCGAGCGATTTTTCAAGTTGACTGTAGTATATACCATCAGGACGTTACTGATGGGGTGCGGCTGCGGAGTGATACTGTGTGTATGCAAGCCCGCATCTAGGACGGATCTATGTATCATGGCTGTAGACCTGTTGAGTAATAAAGATACCTCATACAAAGGTCTACGGATACCTTATTACTCTCCATGACCTGCGGTCAACTATAAAGCATAAAGGACTATTACACCGTCTTTCTTGAACAATCCGAAGTGTTGCCAAACGTTTGATTTGTAGGTATTTTTCGGTGCGCTGTGTTTCTCTTTCTCCTCAACTTCCGTGTGTGTTGATAACTGAGACTCTCGGCCTCGGGCGAAGCAAATATCCAAATCAAAGATCGTCTCTGCTGAGCGTTGACAGGATGAGGGGATTTTATATGAATGAATCGGTTTTTTACCGATGCAAAGACGCTACGCAATCGATGCATCGCGAGTTCAACCCGGTTCAACCCAAACTGTAGCCGATGTGCACTCTTTCAACCGGTGCACTCGCATCTTGAACGTTTATGCCGATGCACCGATGCGAATCGGTGAATCTAAACATCTCTACTAGATGCCGTTTACATGGTGGAGAGCAGCAAGGTGATGAAGGGACCTTTGAAGACAGCGCCACTGCAGCGCATGCGCACTTCTTATCTCATAATTATGACTTTTTATCTCATTATTTCGACTTTCTTATCTCATGACTTTTTATCTCATTATGACTTTTTATCTCATAATTTCGACTTCCTTATCTCATAATTATGACTTTTTATCTCATTATTATGACTTTCTTATCTCATAATGACTTTTTATCTCATTATTACGACTTTCTTATCTCATAATGACTTTTTATCTCATTATTATGACTTTCTTATCTCATTATGACTTTTTATCTCATAATGACTTTTTATCTCATTATTATGACTTTCTTATCTCATAATGACTTTTTATCTCATTATGACATTTTATCTCATTATTATGACTTTCTTATCTCATAATGACTTTTTATCTCATTATTACGACTTTCTTATCTCATAATTATGACTTTTTATCTCATTATGACATTTTATCTCATTATTTCGACTTTCTTATCTCATAATGACTTTTTATCTCATTATGACTTTTTATCTCATAATTTCGACTTTTTATCTCATTATTATGACTTTCTTATCTCATAATTATGACTTTTTTATCTCATAATTATGACTTTTTATCTCATTATTATGACTTTCTTATCTCATAATTATGACTTTTCATGGGGATTTTATTTTTTTCAAGTGGCGGAAATGGGCTTCCATACGCGATAAATATCGTACTGTGGAGATTTTAAAATTGCGATATTATCGTACCGTGAGTTTTTGGTATCGTTACATCCCTAATATCATTTGAGAAAAGTTGTGCAGCTTGTCCTCCAATCAGTATTATTCAGGTTTGCTACAGTATGGCACTGGAATTTGATCATTTCTAAATCTAAAGTGTTCACTATTTACTTCAGAAATACCATCACTTTTAGTACATGTGTGATGGTTCACATTTGTTTGTGCTGCCTTTCGATGCATTGTTTAATAGGCAAATTCACCAACTAAATGATGTGTGTGTGATGAGCTAACAGCTAAACACATCCATTCAGACCCACATATGGATGCATTTTGTTTCATAGTAATAATGACTGTATTATGTCCTACCTGAGCTTTTCTGGTTGGTGATGGGCTTGCCCTCTGTGGATATAGTGTGCTGGAAGATGTGCACAGTATCCTGGACGGTCTGCCGTTGCAGACAGACCTCCAGCGGGTCGACGCAGGTCGACACATTCTGGGCCAACAGGTAGCGCGGCTCGGCCCGCAG
The DNA here is from genome assembly GCF_902827115.2 of Pseudochaenichthys georgianus. Classification (NCBI taxonomy): domain Eukaryota; kingdom Metazoa; phylum Chordata; class Actinopteri; order Perciformes; family Channichthyidae; genus Pseudochaenichthys; species Pseudochaenichthys georgianus. The sequence goes on from NC_047515.1 coordinate 34,130,179, forward strand.
CCGCTTCAGGAAGGAGGCGACTTTCTCCTGACTCAGACCTGCAGGAGCGAGAAGGTCACATGAAGTTCATTTGTAACAGGAAGGCTTTTACAGATACATTAGGCGCATTCACACTGCGGTACTTTTCCCACAAAGGTTCATGCGAACTTAGTTCATGATCGCGTTCACACCAAAAAGAGCCGGTACTAAAATTAGTTCATGCGAACCTTTTTACCCCCTCGAAAGTCCCTGCTAGAGAGCAGGAACTTTCGAGCGGCTCTTTTGTGAGAAAAGAGTTATATTTCTGATTGGCTGGGTGGATTGCAAACCACGCCCCGTAAAACTCCCAAAAAGTTTTGTGAAGCCGCCATTTTATTATCCTCGCATCAGCATTATTAGCATTAGCCCAGCGCAGAAACGCAGAGAGACTAACTTATGGCAACACAAAATAAAACATGGGAGCGGTGGAGATGGGGAGGTGTCGGCGTTCTGGCGATTTACTCGGAAGGCTTCAGTAGAAGCTGCTGGGACTCCCAGCAACTTCTACTGAAGTCCCCAACTCCGGGGACTTCCGGCCGGGACTTTGGGCGGCAGTATACGCCGTGAAGTGGTTTGCGGCCTGCCAGTAAACCCAAAGCAGAAGAAGAAGAAGAAATTACGTCAGCGGCTTCATTTAACTAATCCACCCCCAGGGACTTTTTCCGGTGTGAACGCGATCTGTACTTAGTTCATGCGAACTAAAGAGTTTGCATGAACCAAGTTTGCATGAACCTTTGTGGGAAAAGTACCGCAGTGTGAATGCGCCTATTGGGACAGATAACTATAGATTACTACAAGCAGGAACTACCTACTTTCCCAATTACCATGAGTCATCCGTGCACTTTAGGTATACACTTCTCTCTTTAGATCTGATTTACGAGCACTTACGCACTTAAACGTCACAATAATGCCAGATCAATAGTCATAAAATAAAAGCACATCATTTATTGAATACTACAGCTGTCTTGTGCTACAGTTCTGTCTCTTTCCACCATCTAGAGTTTTTAGTGGACAATAGCCTATAAGCATATTGAGCACCCTCCTGATTAGACCTCTGATGAGAAACGAAGGACGCTAGGCATAGTGCAAAACACAAGCCAAACAAGGTAGTTATCAAATATGCTTTCTAGTTTCTCTTAAAGCAGCCTTAAGGAGCTAAGAGCTGATCTGAGCTCAGTGGTATCCCTTGTCTGGCTCCATCTGTGAGACGAACACACTGGAAAGCCTCTCTAGTCCCGGGTAGGATGGGTGCACACACACTTTGAGAGGGTAATAGTGCAGAGCAATTAACCGTTGAAAGAGACATTGCCTAGTCATGCATGAGGCCGACTGCTCGACCCCTCTCTCTCAGCTGCATTCTGGTTATTTTCCATCGACACAAATTCAATGACCACCGCAGATTAGGAGAGTGTCAAGCTTCATACCATGGGGGCCCGTGTCATAACAGGGTTTTTGCTAGTGGCACAACAGCTGAATTTTTGGACACTGATTTGTATGGAAAGGGTTCAAATGAGATGCTTATTTAACACTATGATAGGTGTACTGCAGGGTTTCCCAAACATAGACTATACTTGGGCGGGCCGCCCAGGTATATTAACGGCCGCCCAAGTATATTTCTCGACCCATTTAGTTTGTTTTTTTCATTCGTCCGTGACCACGACGCCATCTGCGATCGATTAACTTGTGGACAATGATCCCTCGCTCTATGCCTCCTGTACCCAGTCCCGGACTGGCCATCGGGAGGACTGGGGGGTTTCCCAATGGCCTGGCCTGTTAAGTGGCCTGCCTCACACAGGGTGACTGGCTGTCTACATGATGTGGCCTGCCGACATGGCCACTGAGGGAGGGAGACAGGAGGGGAGGGAGACAGGTGAGACTGGTTCAGGAGCCCAGACACACACAACTATAAATGAAAAATAAATAAATAAACAAGTTTCAGTGTTTTTTTCATATTGGAAATGGGATGTAATTGGTTATGGCCATTGATGTATACAGTTCTGTTTCATATAGGTGTTTCCATAGATCTAGTCTCTTTCCCCTCAAAATGCACCAGATTGATGCATTTAAATCCAATATTTAAAAACAAATCTTACCGGGGGAGCATGCCCCTGGACCCCCCTAGAGGATTTGAGGTCCACCCCCACTTAAAATTACATTGATAGGTTCCTAAATACATTTACCATTTATTTTATTTTTTTAAATAGTAACCCATGTCCATATGTTTATTTGTGGTAGTATATTTAAACTATAGGGCTATCACTATGGGCCCTGCCTGTACCTGTTCACTATGCCATGGCGTGAAGGGTCTGCTAACAAGCGACCAACGGAAAGGTTAATGTTAATGTTGTTGTCACCTCAAAACACTGTGCTGGTAAGTAACACATTCAAGGTGAAATAAGAGAGGTGTCTTAGGCTGCGGCCACACGAGGACGAATTCGGTCGTTTGCGTTACTGTTTAGTGTCATATAGACCGTTCGGCCACACGAGGACGACCGAATACGGCACTAAACGACTGAGGAAACGATAACGGGTCCCAAGGTGGATAGAAAGGCAAACGTAACTCTCTGGGGGGGTCAAACGGCTCCGTGTGTACGCCCTATCCGAACATTTTCAGATCACTGATAGTGATTGCGCAATAGCCCCGCCTCTCCCCACCTCTTCTGCTCACCTCCGCTTACCCCGCGCCATTGCTGACGTGTTTCGCCACCAACAACAACAACAATGGCGGATCGCAGAGTTGCTATCGTGCTCCGGACGCTATTGACCATGCTACAGTTGTTTGTGCAACATCTACAGCAATAATGATAAGGCAATAGCCCCGCCTCTACCCACCTCTGCTGCTCACCCCCACGTCAAAGTAAACTGCACCCTGAATTCAGATTATTTATCTTTCTCTCGCGAGTGAAGTCTAATCTGACAGGACGGAGACACGCAGCTCTGCTCACCTGCAGCTCCTCCCGCTGCAGCAAAACACACACTTCAAGTCAGATCATCACCCTTAGCTATTTTAATTACCTCTCAAACTCCCTAAACTAGTTATAAATATGTTTATTTTTACTGTCGGCCGGGTCACTGATTACTGGATGAGCTGCTGCATGAGACAGACACTGACGCTGTCCGAAGAGAGGGAGGAAAAAGAGAGGCTCCGTGTATTTTATTATTATAATATATAGAGTCTGTTATAAAAAGGTTCGATGAAAAAACTAGGAATTAAATAAGATGGCTAGAGTCACCAAAAATGTATCCTTAGGTGCTTTTATTAACACCAACATGCTTTAAAAACACAAAGTAACAAGGATTGTACAGGAAGAAATCAAAACCCTCCTATATACATACAGGTCGAGGACACATAACTGGTACCTCTCTGCTCTACAGCCACAGTCAGACTCCCCCAAAACACTTGTGGCCAGGGTTTTATACATGTTAAGCCCCTCCCCATAGGACAATCCACTATTTATACCCCTAACCAATGTCATTCTAATCTACAAACACATTCACAATGCAAGACAAATTACCCAAACACACCACATCAAAATAGGTCAACATATTATCTCTTTGACCACAGAAGCCCCAAACAATAACATTGTTATACTTGCAAGAAAAGTGCCACCCGCGCCCATGCACTACATGGTATGCTCCAATTGCGCACAGGTGTTCCCACTGATTGCGCCTCTACCTAAGGCCGCTTCTTTCTGTGGCTCTGTTTGGCCTTCACAACCTTGAAGGAGAGGGTAAGCAGGTTACTTGCAAAAAGACTTCCAATGAATTAGTTTTGAACAAACAATGACTTGGGTTTTATTTTATCAAATGTGTGTAACCCTCAGTGCGCCTTTTACCATGCCCCTATGCCAACTGTGATGAAGGCTTCTTCTTCACATTACCACCCTCCTCTCCTACATCAACGATGTTTGGCAGCCTTGACAGGTAGTCTGCGGTGACGTTTTCCTTGCCTGCTTTGTGCCACACACAGAACTTGAATGGTTGTAGTTCAAGATACCATCTAGTCACCCTGGCGTTCCGGTCCTTCATGGTCTGAATCCACGTCAAGGCTCTATGGTCCGTCTGTAGGTCGAATTCCCTCCCGAGTAGGTAGTACCTTAGGCTGTCCAATGCCCACTTGATTGCCAGACACTCCTTCTCGATGGTGGAGTACCGGGTTTCACGGGGCAGAAGTTTCCTGCTGAGATACAACACTGGACGTTCCTCTCCTGGTTCTCCCTGAGCCAGCACTGCACCGATGCCCACTCCAGAGGCATCCACCTGAACCAGGAAGCGTCTTTTGAAGTCAGGACTCTGCAGTACCGGAGACGAGCACAGTTTTTTCTTCAACTCCTGGAAAGCCCTTTCACACTCCTCATTCCATTCCACAGGATTCCGAGCAGCCTTGCACGTGAGGTTGGTCAATGGAACTGCTAGAGTGGCAAACTGAGGAATGAAACGTCGATACCATCCAACCAGGCCAAGAAAGGACCGTACTTGTTTCTTGGTACGAGGTCTCGGACTGTTCAGGACGGCCTCAACTTTGTCCACCTGTGGCCTGACTTCACCGTTCCCCAGCTGATACCCAAGGTAACGAGTCTCCTGCTTAGCCCACTCACATTTCTGTAGATTGAGTGTGAGTCCTGCGGCATGGATTGCACCTAGGACCCGACGAAGGTGATCGAGATGTTCCTCCCAGGTCCTGCTGTAAATGACCACGTCATCCAGGTAGGCAGCACTGCAGTCCTCGCACCCCAGAAGAACTTTGTCCATTAACCTCTGGAAGGTTGCTGGCGCACCATGTAGACCAAACGGCATCACAGTAAACTGGAAGAGGCCTAGTGGGCTTCTGAACGCGGTGAGGTGCCGGGACTGGCTTTCCAAGGGGACCTGCCAATACCCCTTGCAGAGGTCCAAGGTAGTGATGTAGTTGGCTCGACCAATCCTCTCCAGCAGGTCCTCAATCCGGGGCATTGGGTAGGCATCAAAGAAGGAGATGGCATTCAGCTTCCTGAAGTCAATGCAAATGCGGAGAGAGCCATCCTTCTTGGGTACAATGACAATAGGGCTACTACACTCACTGGTTGATGGTTCAATTACTCCCAGCTCGAGCATCAAGCGGATTTCTTCCTTCAACGCCTCCACTAAACGTTCCGGTACTCTGTAGCATGCCTGCCGAACTGTGTTCTGCCCCGGTTTTACTCGGATTACATGCTGCAACACACCTGTCCGGCCTGGTTTCTGTGTGAACAAGTGGGGAAGGGTATCAAAAATAACTTGCAAGTCAACTGGCTTCTTACCATCCAGGTGGGAGAGATCGACCTTCGCTGGCTGCTGATTCCAGGCACCAACTACCCCTTCGGAGTCATCCTCTTCAACCACCCTGCGGGCCAGTAGTGAGGTGATGGGAGGAGGGCTGCTTCTTTCCTCCCATGCTTTAAGGAGATTGACATGATAAGTCTGCTTTTTTTTTCTTTTCTCCGGGTGCAAGATCTCATAAGTCGTAGGCCCCATCTTCCTTAACACTTCAAACGGTCCCTGCCATTTGGCCAGTAGCTTGCTAGAGGAAGAAGGCAAGAGTAACAAAATCTTTTGACCTGGTTTGAACTCACGGTTGCGTGCTTGCTGGTCGTACCATCGTTTTTGAGTCTTCTGGGCATCCATTAGATTGAGCCTGGCCTCCTCTCGGTACTGATCCAACCTGTCCCTGATCTGGAGGACATACTGCAAAATACCCTGCCCTTCTGCCTTTTTGTCTGTTACCTTTTCCTCCCAGTTACGTTTCAACAGATCCAAGGGCCCTTGGACTGGCCAGCCGTAGAGTAGCTCGAACGGGGAAAATCCGGTGGACGCTTGAGGCACTTCCCTGTAGGCAAAGAGTAGAAAGGGTAACCACTTATCCCAGTCTTTTCCAGTATCAGATACGAACTTCTTTAGCATCCTCTTGAGGGTTTGGTTAAACCTTTCAACAAGTCCGTCAGTCTCTGGGTGGTAAGGAGTCGTCTTGATAGCTTTTATCCCCAACTCCTTATGCAGTTGACCCATCAGGCGTGATGTGAAGTTGGTTCCCTGGTCCGTCAGAATTTCCTCAGGGATTCCTACACGAGAAAACAGCTGAACAAGAGCACTGATCAACTTTGGGGTGGTTATAGACCGGAGAGGAAAAGCTTCAGGAAACCGAGTAGCATAGTCACATACCACAAGAATGTACTGGTATCCTGTTGAGCTTTTTTCCAGGGGCCCCACAATGTCCATGGCAATCCGCCTGAATGGGGTTGTTATCACCGGCATGGTTTGGAGGGGTGCTCGGTTTGATTTGCGGAGAGGACAAGTTTTCTGACACTCTGGGCATGTTTTACAATATTTCTGCACATCAGTGTACATTGAAGGCCAAAAGAACCTAGAGGCAAGTCTGAGATAAGTCTTATAGTGACCTAGATGTCCTGCCCATGGAAGTGTGTGTGCAAGGTGTAGTACTAGGGATCTACAGCTACCTGGCACAACTAATCTCCTGCCGTCTTGCTCTTCCCCCTCATAAAGCAGGTCATTGTGGAGAAAGTATGCTGCACCACCTACTAGAGCGGTTTGATTGGCGGAGTTTAACACCTTGGTTAGCAAAGACTTTAACAAGGGATCAGACTGTTGCAACATGGTCATATTCTCTGGTATTTCCCACTTTACATTTGACAAAGCATTGCCAGGCATTTCACCAGGTACAGGTGACCAAGCGTGTTTCTCTAAACGCCGTTGCCGACGTGTTTTCCTTGGTGCTTTTGTTCCAGCACTGCACAGACTACCACATAAGTCTGGCAGAGGCTGGACACCAGGATTTGCTTGGGCTTTTGCCTGTGATCGTGTCACTACGAAACAAGAAACATGCATGTTCTGTCCTGACAAGGGTTCACAGACATGTTTAGTACTGCTAAGGAGATCATATAGAATAGGCAAATCCCTCCCCAACAGCATCTCAACAGGTAAACTTTCAATTACCCCCACGTTTAACAGATACCTTTGGCCTTCTACATCAACTGTAAGCTCTACCTGTGGTTCTGGCTTGCAATCACCATGTACACATAACACATCTGTCTGCTGGCTGTAGTCAATAGCACAAGGCACACAACTTTTCCTAATGAATGACATGGAGCTTCCAGAGTCAAGGAGAGCAGTTATCATTTTACCATTAACTTTTACCGGGATCACTTTACACCCTCCTTCCCTGTCTTGACAGTCAATCTCCTCACCCTTTCTGGGCACATAACACAGTCCTGTCAGTTTTGGCTTCTTCAGGGGGCAATCTGACGCTTTGTGTCCCTGCTGCTGACAATGATAACATACAAAAGGTTTAGTCCCTGACTGAGCAGAGGGTCCCCTGTCATATGCCCCCCGGTTACCTTGACCAACCTTTGGAAAGTTGTCCCTCTGGTGGTTCCAGTCCCTGGTTTCATCCCGCGTTGGTCGTGATGTCGCCCCCTTTCTGGCGTTCAGGAACTGCATGGCCAACTTGGATGCTATAAGACCATCCTCCGGTTCATGTTCTTTTACCCACGTACGAGTATCTGGAGGAAGCACCTGCAGCAGCTGCTCCAGGATGATAGTCTCCCCCATCTGTTCTTTACTCTTCTGCTCCGGTCGCATCCAGCGACGATAGAGCCCTTTCAACCGGTGGTATGATTCTGTCGGTGTCTCCCCCGGTGGCGATGAGGTGGCCCGGAACCGCTGACGATAGGTCTCTGGAGAGATGTCAAATTTGACCAACAGCGCCTCCCTCAGATCTGGGTAGCAGTTGGACATGTCTTCATCCATCGCGGTGTAGGCTTCCAGGGCTTTGCCAGTTAGCAAAGGGACAAGTCGACAGGCCCATTCCTCCCTTGGCCACTGCCATGTCTTTGCCATGCGTTCGAAGCGTAGAAGGTAATTTTCAATGTCTTCACCATTTTGATAAACTGGCATTTTTGGCTCCTTACGATGAACTGCCGCTACACCCCCAGAAGGATTACCAAATCTGTGAGGAGAAGACATCAATGAAGGCCCAACGTCAACGTGTGGACCCCCCCGGTAGCGATGTACAGGCTGCTGGGAGGCCTCAACTGAGACCCGCAGGCCCCTGAGCTCCTCCTGTAAGATATCATCTCTCCTCTGCTGAGCCGCTATGAAGTCCCTGACAATATTTACAATGTCAACGGTTGAGGAACCCACTCCTGGAGATGGCCCAGGTTGCCGCTGCTGGATTTTCGGTTTTGCACCTTGGGTTTCAACACTAAATGATAGTCCTTCTTCCTCTGACGTCACAGCTGTGTCCCATTCCTCATCCTTCTTCAAAAAAAGTTTTCGCTCAGAGCGTAGTCCAGTTTGTGTTTTAACAACACGTCCCTTTTTGCGACTGGCCATCCCACTTCTGACACCATATGTTATAAAAAGGTTCGATGAAAAAACTAGGAATTAAATAAGATGGCTAGAGTCACCAAAAATGTATCCTTAGGTGCTTTTATTAACACCAACATGCTTTAAAAACACAAAGTAACAAGGATTGTACAGGAAGAAATCAAAAACCTCATATATACATACAGGTCGAGGACACATAACTGGTACCTCTCTGCTCTACAGCCACAGTCAGACTCCCCCAAAACACTTGTGGCCAGGGTTTTATACATGTTAAGCCCCTCCCCATAGGATAATCCACTATTTATACCCCTAACCAATGTCATTCTAATCTACAAACACATTCACAATGCAAGACAAATTACCCAAACACACCACATCAAAATAGGTCAACATATTATCTCTTTGACCACAGAAGCCCCAAACAATAACATTGTTATACTTGCAAGAAAAGTGCCACCCGCGCCCATGCACTACATGGTATGCTCCAATTGCGCACAGGTGTTCTCACTGATTGCGCCTCTACCTAAGGCCGCTTCTTTCTGTGGCTCTGTTTGGCCTTCACAACCTTGAAGGAGAGGGTAAGCAGGTTACTTGCAAAAAGACTTCCAATGAATTAGTTTTGAACAAACAATGACTTGGGTTTTATTTTATCAAATGTGTGTAACCCTCAGTGCGCCTTTTACCATGCCCCTATGCCAACTGTGATGAAGGCTTCTTCTTCACAGAGTCGTTATTCATTTGTTTTAAAGCTCAATAAATAACAAAGAAGACCTTTGACCGGCACTTTTATAATTTTGTCCGGAAGATTTAAACTTTAATACACGTTGACTGGCGAAAAACTCTGCCCGGTTCCCTCGGCCCCCACCGCGGAGAATAAACAGAAGGGCAACCATGACAACCATGCTTCTTCGCTGCTTTTGTGGAGGAAGTTACAGCGCCACGTACAGGCTCCTGCATATGTACTGCAGCTTCTCCAGCGGTTGGAGCAAAACGGAGCGGTCTCGTGTGGACAGACACTATCCGGATAACTATTGCGTGTGGAAGCTTGTTTGCGATTGCGTTTGCGTTAATCCTATGCGTTTAGCCGTTTTCGTCCTCGTGTGGCCGCAGCCTTAAAGAACAGATTCCAAAAAGCCAAAGGGTGAGGAAGTCAGTTGGTCTGGATGTTTTTCATCAAGTGGAGGCATGAATGCTGAGAACATACATCACAGTAGTTTTCTATGGAGGGGCCGACCCCAGGCAGCCGGGGTGACTTGCACATTTACACATCAATGGTTATACAACAGGCTTTATATATTAGCTAAACACTTTATTATGCCCATCACTGCTACATGTGCAACTGCAGTTGGCATCAAGCCAAACGGTGGAGGCTCAGTAAACATCCACAATAATTGACTAAAACAGTCCAAAAATCTGCATATTATCAAAATATCAAGGTCCTGCATTTTAATCGACACTTTAAAATATTGGAAGAAAGATAAAGAAACATTGAGTTTACAGAAAAGCACACTTAGGTAATAAAGGTCTTAGAAATAACTGTCTGACCTTTGCTTACGTGAAACAAACAGTTGTGAAAGCTGAGGTTAAGTAGCGAAATCTAAACAATCAAAAATCAATCTGAAGCAGTGATAAAGTATTCAGGAATGGTTAAATATCTTATATAATAACAACAAACTGCCAAATAATCTGTTTGTGTTAACCCACTCATGGTTGTAGTTACTTAAATATAATGTTGGATGGTTAAATATATACCAAGTAATCATATTTGTAAAGTTTTTCCCAAGTATTGTGTGCCAAAATCTGAATTTATAAAGTAACCAGTAAATAAATCTGTAAAATAAATGTAGTGGAGTAAAACGTACAACATTAACTTCTAAAATGTAATAGAGTAGAAGTATAAAGTAGTATACAATGAATATACTGTGGTAAAGTACAAGTAGCTCAAATGTATATTTAAGTAGAGAACTTGAGTAAATGTACATCGTTAGTTACCACAAATGTACTTCGTTAGTAACCACCACACTGATCTTAAATCATTGTTGGAATATAAAGAATAATTATATAGGTGAAGCTTTTATTTTAAAGTGCCATCTAACGAAAACCAGATTAAAAATGAACTGATAGGCCTTAAATACTTTGACAGTTTCTGGTATTACCAAATCAGATGCATGACTGGCTAGCCACACAAGCTAACACCTCTGGATCCTGAAAATGAATCCAGATTTGAACTAATACATTATTGTGGGTTAGCTGTGTGTGTCTCCTGTTTAGATGTCAGTACTTTGTTGATAGAGTATCGGAATGAACGGACACACCTAGTGAAGTAACCGACTGTAAATCTATGCTAACAGACTGGCAATGCTAGCGTGTTGAATGCTAACTTAGCACATTAGCTTCCTCAGCTGTCATCCTCTAGCTGTCAAATACAGACTGCACTCGGGCATATAATAAACGAACCACCGGGGCTGAAACAGCAGAAAGTAGCACTCGACCTACCAGTTTCCATGTTTTCGTGGAGCTTGGGAAGCATTGTCTGTTTTTCTGAAAAGTCACCGGCTCTTTGTTTATCTCCTTCACCGAAAGTCAGTCGGTGACGGTGTGAATAAAGGGTGCGCTCGTTTGGGCACACGCAGCCGGTGTTTGACGTGGCGGATGGGCGGAGTTATTGGAAGAAGGGACCGCACCAAAATCAACGCCAAATTAAAATAAAAAACAACTTATACAGAAAATAATGTATTTAATGATTGTATTATGTATATTACACTTATATTATTGTGTAACCTGTTATTATTTTTTACTTTACAAATTGAAACTCAGACATAAGATTCAATACAAGTAATATTTATTTCCACATGTATATTTTCCACATGTATATCTTATTTTTAACTTTGTAACTTTTTAATGCTATTTTATTTCTATTTCAAAAATAGTTTGGAATGTTTATTTCTAGTGTCTTAATTTCTCTTATTGCCTTATGCTGCTGCAACGCAAACATTTCCCAAATTGGGATCAATAAAGTACTTCATCTTTCTTTATTACAGTGCAGACGCTTTTCTGCTTGCTCCTGCCTCTGCTTACTTTTTATGCTGATTTTCCTATTCTTATTCTCTGAAAACTTCGAGCAGCGGCTCCTGGACATTAACTTATCACTGGGACAGTTCATCTTCGGAAATAGATGGAGGGTTTCAGTTAGTGATGGCGAGATGAAGCCTTATGAAGCTTTGAAGCTTTCCAGCCAATTGGTTCGCAAAATGGTTAATCTGAGGCTTTATCATGGGCTTCATTTGAACACAAACCCCCCTGTTGGTCAAAGTGTGTACAACTGGCAGATTGGACATCTCAACAGTGTGCTCTATCTCATACCGAGTTCCCAATGAGTAAAGCCTTAAAATAACTCTAAACAACGAACATTAAATCAAATTTTCATGTTAACAATATTGTTTGTATTCCAGTTGAATGATTGTGATTGAAAAGCCTAAGGAGGCTGGTAAACATTGCAAAGAGGGATTTGTATTCCTTAATAATATTCGTAAACTTAACCATGTTGTAGCCTGAGAAATGCTAAATCATATCAAAGAATACATTTATTAACTACATTATCTCATTTAGCTGTAGCTAAAAATGACGTATTGACCAGTCGTTGAACCAGGAACCCTGCGGTCGTGAGTCAACTGCTTTCCAGCTGAGCCACAGCACACACACTGAATTAATCTGAAAACACTGCACGCTATTTATTCCTGTATTTATTCATTTATTTGTTCATTGATGTTTTTATTTATGCTTTTATTTATGCTTTTATTTATTTATACTTAAAACATGTTCCAACCTCTATATAAGTGAGGGTCTGAGGAGCTCTCTTAATTCCATCGTGTCACCGGGCCCGGGTACAGGAGGGGTAATATGGTTCTTATTATACATCCATGGGTAATATGAGCGTTGTGGTTCAACCGATCTAAAGCACTTTCTGCTTCCAGCAAATCGGTTCATCTGAGGCTTCATCATGGGCTTCATGTGCACACAAGACCCCCTGTTGGTGAACAGGTGTAAAACAGCCAAATATTATTTGTAATCTTTGACATACTAAAAATACTGGAAATAATGATACAAAAGTGTAAAATGTATTTGTAATCCTGTATTAACAGAATGTTGCACCAGTAAGTGTTTTAAAATGACTGTATATAATAATAATAATAATAATAATAATAAAAACAATGTATCAATACAGTATCTTGTTGTTATATCTATACATAAATAAATGTAAATGGCTGCTGCCTTCTATAAAGACAAAAGAAGCAATATATGTTCGAAAACTGGAAAAGAAGAAGGGTTTAACTTTCCAGAGGGCAGTGAATATGCTTGTGTGACTTTGCAGAGGGCAGTGAAAATGCTTGTGATTCATGGAACAATTGTATTGGTTTTTGTTTAAAAACAATATTTTTTCCACAGTTTTCGGGCTTAGACGATGTATTTTCTTGACACAACTTATCCTGCCTTTGAAAATACCCTTTCACACGGGACTGAGGAAGCAGGGGTGCACAAAAAAGTGGATAAACAGGTTTGGATAAACATGTTTTTGTGTCTGCCAGTAGTTCAGAGGGTCCTCCAAGCCTCCGATATTTGGTTTGGACAGTTGCGTCAGCTGTGCATTCTTGGTCTTCCTGGACATCTTCACAGTCTGATCCAATTTATGCTAGAGTTTGTTTCCTGAAAAGTATACACAGAGAGTGTCAGTGGATGTAGTAATTACTTCAAATTGCTTTGAAATTAATAAAATCAAGCTGTGTTAAAAATGAGTATCTTGTAACTTTCTTTTATTTGCATGATAAAGTGAAGTTAACATGGTTAAATTATAAAATATATTATTCCAAAATATTAAATGACAAACCTTTAGCAGGTCCACCTCCATGTCCCTCCTTGTTCTCATGTATGGTACGATAATGCCATAGCATGGAAGAAGTATTGTTATTCCCTGGAGCACAATAAACACTTCACATTTGAATGAAATAGAAAAAGTAAAAAAATTAACCATACAAAATCTAACATAATACATCTGTTGTAATATACTATGTATGCAACCGAACCTACCTTATTGGGTGAAATCAGATCAAAGTGTTCCCACACAGGGGAAGTCCTTCTCTTCTTTGCTGGCTCCATTCTAACGAGTTGCAAAAATATCGTACAACCAAAACTGGCAAACGACAGTGTTCTCCTCTCACAAGGTTCACACATCTTGATTCGATTTCCATGTTTTTTATCTGTCAGAAGCACGCGCCAAGATCTGAAGCGCTTCCTGAAGCAGTCACGTGGTATCGACAGGCAGCGAGGCTTCGTTTGTCATCGATGACGTCACTGGCCCAAAACGATACAATCCTCGATACAGGCTTCACAAAAAGCTTCGGGGATTACTCGACACACGCTCCGAAGCCTTGGTGCAATACGTAACATCACTAGTTTCAGCCATATTTCAACATTTTTACGACGACGTCAGTCTTACAGTAGCGTGGCCTAGCAACAGCTAAAGCCTGGTAGGCTACTGCATGCTATTTAGCTTAAGCTAGTTGGTAGCAAAATGCCTCCGTTCTCTACAGATGACTTCCACAAACGTATACAGAAGATGGCCGTGTTGGAAATGAAAATGCAACGGTTGGAAGTTAACGTGGAAGTGAATGGACTATGTCGTGAGAATGACACCACTTTACCAGTGTTGCAAAAATAATGAAGAAGGGTATGCTAACTCACAGCTAGTTAGCAGCTACAAGGATTTCAAGGAACAGGAGGGCTGTGTACTGGGTAATAAATCTACAAGTGGTAGTCCTCCGTGGAACTCTCTGGGTGCAAAGCCTAAGAGTAAATCATTTCCATGGGATTTGGGAGGACGGATAACAGGCAGAGCCCAGCGCTCTGAAATCTGTGATGCGACCGGCTGGCCTGCATTGTTATCACCCAGGAAGAGCGTCTCTTCAACCCCTATTCATACTAGGAAACAGCAGTGGACAGCTGCTAAAGGGAGAATTACAAACAGTCCTCCTAAACCACCAAGTGTGCCAATCCAGAACAGATACGCTCCGCTGACCGAGAACCGGAGATCTGATGACCTGGGTAACCTGTCCTCTTCACACAGCAGGGTAAGGACCAATAGCTACTCCAAAAGTAAAAGGCTAGAGGGAAAGTTAACGACTGGGCCTGAAACTCTGATTGTGGGTGACTCTGCTGTAAGAGTTGTAAAAGGTCTGTGTAATAAGAACAACACCAAAGTACTCTGTTTTCCCAAGGATGTGGTCTCTGACTTGGCTGAGAAGATCCTGCATATTGGGGCTGAACATCAGACTGTGAAGAATGTGGTACTACACATTGGAACAAATGATGTTGTGAAACAACAGTCAGAAGTGAAAGTGAAAGAAGATTTTAAATGTTTGTTGGAAACTGCCAGCTCTCTAAATGCAGAGGTGTTCATCAGTGGCCCTCTCCCGCCAGTCAGAAGAGGAGTGGAGAGATTCAGCAGATTGTTTGCACTACACCTGGCTTTCAACTGTCTGTACTGACCATTCTGTTCATTTTATTGACAATTTTAACTTTTTCTGGGATCAGAGACATCTTTTCAAGGCAAATGGAGTTTGCCTGAACAAGTCAGGAGTGAAATTGTTTATCTCTAACATATTCAACTGCCTGCGTCATCAATCTGTTCCCTCTGCCAAGGACAAGCGGCAAGAGGAATCAAAACAGGAGAAAGACACAACACATCGCTCAGAAAACCCTGAAGAATTATCACTGCAACCGCCTGAGGAATGTTCTGATTACGGGAGACATATGAGACACACGGAGGAGTCTCCATCACCCGTCACCCCCCCCCCCCCCCTGTCAACGCCTTTGAGGATACTCCGTTCACCCTTTAACCCTCTCCCACCCTCCTGGAGATCGCTGAACACACAAAGGAGATGCAGAGGGTTGGCACCGATTCCTTCGTGGAGTTCAAAGACTAAACTAAGGCGATACGCAGGATTGGCAGCATGTCATTTACCCCCGCTCCTCAACGACGCCCACCAAAATCACTGCAGAGATGCGCACCATCTCCCCCGTCCTCATCACCGCGCCTACGTCAACCACCTCCCCCCCTGGCAGCATGTCCTCTACCCCCGCACCATCTCCCCCGTCTCCATCACCGTGCCTACGTCAACCACCTCCCCTCCCTTCAAGAAAGCATCTACAGTCTCCGAAGCCTGATAAGGATGTGTGTGTACAAAACAAAACAAACTCTTACTGGGGCGAACTGAGTGCATGAGGGATGTACAGACAGTGCATGAATATCGCTGACCCGCTTGGCGGATGCCAGGGCCAGTAACAGCACTGTCTTGAGTGACATATGTTTCATGTCAGCTCCCTCCAGGGGTTCAAATGGGGTCATTCTGAGCCCACTTAAAACCACTGCCAGGTCCCATAAGGGCACCAGTGACCTGGAGACAGGGAGGAGCCTGCGAGCTCCCTTCATAAAACAGCAGACCAAAGGATGTTGGCTAGCCGTCTTACCCTCAAAGCCCACATGGCATGCAGCAATAGCAGCCAGGTACACCTTGATCGTGGAGAACCACCGGGCACCCACGATGGGCACCACCGTCACGCGTGGTGCCTTCACGACCCCAGCCGGCACTGCGCATGCGCGTGACGGTGGTGCCCTTAAAGCCCCAGCCGGCACTGCGCGTGCGCGTGGCGGTGGCTTCACGGACCCGTCAATAATCCGCCTTTTGAGAGATGCCGTAGCTGCTCTCAAAAGGGGAACGATTGGCGGGCTGCTTATTGGTTTTATTGATTTTCTTTTCATTTTTTTGAGCTGCGCCCTCGGCCTGAAGCCTGGATGCGTCAGCGGCAACTGTTTTATAACAAAAGAATCAATCAACGTGTGACATGTGTTTGTGCGGACTTGAGGATGGTGTTTAGGCATCTCTCGAGGCGGCGGGAACATATTCACGGAGGGGAGAAGGAGGGGCTGTCACGCCGCTCGCTTCTTCTTCCTCAACTGCTGGCCGAAATTCTGGGTTGGCTGAGCCTGAGCTGCAGCCGGAACCGGAGATTTTCTCGGCCAACTTGCCCTTGTCTCCAGCCTGGGCTGGGGACTCGGGGTGGGCTGCGACCTCTGCTTGTCCGGTGCTTTAAACCGAGCAGAGTTCGAGACAGCTTGGGTGAAGGACTGCTGCTGCGAAGGCAGCGGCTGGACCCTTCGAGGGAGACAGAGGTGGAGTGCCTCGTCCTCCTTCTTCTTCGTCTCACACCTCCTTTGCATGGAGGCGAGAGCAGAGACGAAAATTCCCTCGGGAACGATGGGCATATCCAGCCCACTTCCTTTTCTCGGTCAGGGAGGTTGGTGAGGTTGAGCCATCTCGCTCTTTCCTGCACCACCATGATCCCCATTACCTTGCCCGTGGCCTGGACGGCGCAGCGCTGGACACGTAGGCAAATGTCCGTGACCGCTGCCATCTCGTCCAGAGTGGCTGCTCCCGGGCTACCCGACAGGTCCTCGCAGAGCTCTGCTTGGTAGGCGGTTAGCAGCGAGGACACGTTCAGGGCCCTGGCGGACAGCGCTGCCGCTTTGTAGGACTTTTCAGTCATTGTAGACTGAAAGCGGTCCGACTTTGCTGGCAGCGTGGGGTTCCTGTTCGGTGACGGGCCCACCTTTGGTCCTCATAGTCCTCATAGTCCAGCTCGAGGAGATCCTCCGCGGGTGAGACCATGGTGAGGTCTAACCGGAAGCCCCAGCTTGGTAAAGCGCGGGAATCCGTTCCCGCGTGTCTTGTCGTCACCGGGTCCCGGCCTGCCAGGGCGCGGGATTCCGGTTCTGTGGCCATCGCGGATAATAAGCCCCAGACCGACACGGAGAGGGGTTCACTCTCTGTGTGCGGACGCCCCCGTGTCTTGACTGCCGGCCGGCGGGTCCATGGACATGGGGGGGGTCCTGTTCCGACAGGCTAGCTTGTCTTGCTAACCGTCGGCGGAGGCTCTTAACGGTGAAGCGGACACAATGTCCGCATGAGCCGGGGTTGTCGATAGCGCCTCGGGCGTGTTCCAGCCCGAGGCAGGACGAACAGACCTGGTGTGTGTCTTTGCCCGAGATCTTCAACCCGCAGCCGCAGAGTCGAGCCACAGAGTCCCTGACTCCTCTGGTGTGAGGGAGAGGGGCGTCCATCTTGGTCGCCTCGTGGCGTGGAGAGGGGCCGCTCTCGACAGGTGGGACGGGAGAAAAAGGTATTACCACTTTGTCCTTAATCCGGAGAAAAAGGACGGTGTGGGTCTTTTATTCCCGGAGAATACTGACTGGTGTGGCAGTATGCTCCTTTTTAATCCTTTTCCCCTCCGTGGAGAAGAGAAAATAAAAACTTCCTCGCTACCGTGGTGTCGGTAGAGAGGGAGCGAGCTAGCAACTGGTGTGCTGCTAGCTTGAAAAATCGGACCTACCTTACTTTCTCGGGTAAGAGAAGGGCGAGGTCGATTTTTAAAATACTAACAGCGTTAGTACTACCGTCTTCCTGCGAAGCAGAAGGAGTAGCCGGCGAGCGCCCGTCGACCGAAGCGGGTATTTGGGTTCAGTCTGTGGACAGTGAAGCTTGCCCGGCTACTGTAGAGATGTGCTCTGAAGCGAGAAGAGGTGTTTGAATGACGCATGCGTTGTGGCGCAAGCTACTTATAGGGGGTGATTTCCCTGACGCTGACGTCAAGATCACCAGCCAATCAGGATTGGCGTAATGAGATCGATGCTTCTGTTTGCTCCGCGATGAGGCGCATCCCATAGTGAGACATCGGACGGAGTGTTATGAATGAGAACTTTGATTCTTTTGAATATGTGGCCCTTCAGCTGAAATGCTCCTCTCGAGCTCTGTTCCTAAATATCTATAGACCACCATACTGTGCAAGCTTTTTTGATGATTTTACCGAACTGCTGTCTATAGTGTGTATTGACTTTGACCGTCTAGTAGTGCTGCGTACCGGTACGCCGAACCGGTACTGGACTTGTAAAAAGTTTCGGTTCAAGTCCGGTTAAAACCGGAACGTCAGGAACCGGTACTTGGACTCGCAAAAAAACTAGCACTTACGTATATTCTGGTGTCTGTGGTTATTTAAACATTCCCTGATAAACGTGATTCAGTGTCAATAAATGAGTGCTAATCCCAGTGTGCTCAGTGTACAACATCACATGTCATTTCACCTTCGATTCACGGTTTGAAGACGTAGCATTTCCCCACATGCTAATGCTGACCGGAAGTGAAGAATTTTCAGAATAAAAGTATTAAGTAAATAGTGTGAACTTCCGGATTTTCAGAATAAAACTGATTTAAATTAAATAGTGTATTTAATTCAAAATTACACCATATCAACATTGATTTTAATTTCTAACAGTATGTATGTACATCACTATGTATGTAGTATGTACTGTATAATGTAAACATTATTATTATATTGAACTTTGTAGTAGTTCACTGTAGTTGCTGTCATAAGTCATTTGTAGACTAAGTGGAAAAAAGTGTTTTTTTTACATTTGTACTTTTTAGAGAAATGTAGACACAAGTTGGAAGGGAGCACAATAAACCTGACGAGTTTGAATTTCAGTTGTTTATGAGTTAATTTCAATTGATAATTAGCTCACAATAAGTTCACTTTAGTTACTCGCACAACTTGACACAAGCCATGGGTTCAGGTCCGGACTTATAAGTCCGGACCTGAACCTGAACCTCTGGACTTGAGTCCGGACCTGAACCTGAATGTGAGTCCAGGTACGCAGCACTACCGTCTAGTCATTGTTGGTGATTTTAACATCCATGTTGACAACCCCCAGGACAGAGGGGCAAAATAACTGTTTTGTGTTCTTGATAGCTATGGACTGACTCAGCATGCGACGGAGCCCACGCACAATAAGGGGCACACTCTGGACTTAATTATCTGAAAGGGTCTGAATATCTCTAAGGTTGTAAATGGTAAATGGACTGTACTTATATAGCGCTTTATCCAGTCTTTAAGACCCCTCAAAGCGCTTTACATACTACATGTCGTTCACCCATTCATACCGAGCAGTGTATGTTAGGACATGCACTACCATACATACACATTCACACACCGTTGGCCATGCCATCGGGAGCAACTCAGGGTTAAGTATCTTGCTCAAGGATACATCGACATGTTGACTGCATGTCGAACCCACAACCTTCTGGTTGAAAGACGACCGCACTCCCTCGCAGCCACAGTCGCCCCTCTGTTGTGGTGACTGATGTTGCACTCTCTGATCATTCCTGTGTTTTCTTTGAGAGCTCTATTTCTGTTCACAAAATTTTTCAAAAAGAGGTAACCACAAAGCGATATTTAACAGAAAATACTAGGGAAATGTTTACTCAGAATTTTTCTTCCACACTTGCCCCTGCTAACATCTCAGTAAATGAGCTAGTAGATTATTTTAATTCAAAAATTAAAAATGTTATAGATGCCATTGCTCCAACTAAGGTAAAGGAAGTGTCTGGCAAGAGAATATCTCCATGGAGAAAGGCCATGACCGTGAAAACAGAAAAAAGAGAATGTCGAAAAGCTGAACGCAGGTGGCGAAAAAAAAATCTTCAGGTTCACTTTGAAATCTATAAAGAGAGACTTGGCCTTTATAATTTGGAATTGAAAAACGCACGGAAATCGTTCTTCTCTGACATCATTACCAAAAACAAAAACAACGCACGTGCCTTGTTTGCTACTGTCAACAGACTAACTAACCCCCCAGTGTCAGTAGCCTCTGAATTGCTATCCATCAAGGCGTGCAATGATTTTGCCTCCTTTTTCACTGACAAAATTCAGAAAATCAGACAAGCAGTCAGTGCCTCTGCATCAGAAACATCAAATGTGTTGTCTCTGTGTCCACTTAACATCAATTCAAACATCATGACACAATTCCATCAGATTAATGATAAAAACCTAGAGGACATTATACAACTTCTGAAATCCTCCTCCTGCTGCCTTGATATTATTCCAACAGGATATTTCAAAGATGTTTTGCCTTGCATGGCCTCAGATCTACTTCATATAGTAAACAAATCTCTTCACTCGGCTATTTTTCCACAGGCCCTGAAAACTGCAGTCATTAAACCGCTCTTAAAAAAGAATAATCTAGATGCTTCAGTAATGAACAATTACAGGCCCATATCAAACCTGCCATTTCTAGGTAAAATCATTGAAAAAGTAGTTTTTCAACAGTTGAGTAATTTCTTGCATTTAAATAACTGTTTCGATGTGTTCCAGTCAGGCTTTCGTCCAAACCACAGCACTGAGACTGCTCTTGTAAAGGTCTTTAATGACATCCACTTAAACACAGACAGTGGCAGAACTTCAGTGTTAGTATTATTAGATCTCAGTGCTGTGTTTGACACTGTTGACCACAGCATATTACTAGACCGACTGGAAAACTGGGTGGGACTTTCGGAAACAGTTCTAAATTGGTTTGAATCCTACCTAAAGGACAGAAACACCTTTGTTTCTATAGGTAAATACACATCTGAGTTGACAAATCTGACATGTGGGGTTCCTCAAGGCTCCATCTTGGGGCCTCTTCTCTTTAACATCTACATGCTACCGCTGGCTCAGATAATGAAAAACAACAAAATAAGTTACCATAGCTATGCAGATGACACACACATTTACGTAACAATTTCACCAGGAGACTATGTTCCAATTCAAACACTGAGTAAGTGCATTGAACAAATCAATGACTGGATGTGTCAGAACTTTCTCCAATTAAACAAAGATAAAACTGAGGTAATGGTTTTTGGAGCCAAGTCAGAACGTATTAAAGTTAGCGCTGAGCTTCTGTCTGCAATGTTCAAAACAATAGATAAAGCCAGACATCTAGGTGTAGTCATGGACTCTGACCTGAGTTTTAACAGTCACATTAAAACAGTTACTAAATCAGCCTACTATCACCTAAAGAATATATCTAGGATTAAAGCACAGCAGGATTTGGAAAAACTTGTCCATGCTTTTATCTTCAGTAGACTGAAGTAAAAAATCTATTAGAAAGCTGCAGCTGATTCAGAACGCCGCTGCTCGAATCCTCACTAACACTAAGAAAGTGGATCACATCACTCCAGTTCTGAAGTCTTTACACTGGCTTCCTGTGTGTCAAAGAATAGATTTCAAAATACTGCTGCTGGTTTATAAAGCACTGAATGGTTTAGGCCCAAAATACATTTCTGACCTCCTGCTAAATTATGAACCATCCAGATCTCTCAGGTCTTCAGGGACTGGTCAGCTTTCTGTCCCCAGAGTCAGAACTAAACATGGTAAAGCAGCGTTCAGTTATTATGCTCCAAATATCTGGAACAAACTCCCAGAAACCTGCAGGTCCGCTGCAACTCTGACTACTTTTAAATCCAGGCTGAAGACTTTTCTTTTTGTCGCTGCTTTTAATTGAACTATTCACATCTTAGACTGCACTGTAACTTTTATCCATGTACTTTTTCTTTTAATGTGTAATTGAACTATTCATATCTTAGACTGCACTGTAACTTTTATCCATGTTTTTTTTTTCTTTTAATGTTTATTTTATTAGCTTTTCTTTTTAATGACTGATTTTAAATGCCATTTTCTTAATGTCTTTCATTTTTTGTAAAGCACTTTGAATTGCCTTGTGTTGAAAAGTGCTATAAATAAACTTGCCTTGCCTTGCCTTGCCTTGCCTTGCCTTGCCTTACTTATCTATCTATCTATATAAACAAGTAGTGTTTTTAACTGTTTCAAACATATGGATTACGGTACAGTTTTTAATGTATATTAAATCTAATAACACACATTTTTACTGTTGTATCTTTCCCCCAAAATACTCGCACAATACTACTTCTTACATACATGCTGGGCACATACAATAATTTACTGTATTTCATTTAGATAGCCTATATACATTTTATTTTACAATAGGCTTTATACAAAATATCATGTGTATACACTATCATGTGTTAAGTTGTTGTTTTGGTGACCATATCGACCTGTCTGGATCTATTACCAAAGTAATTATGAATATGGAGTCCTGCTGTGAAGTAACCTAATTGAACTAAGTAGGCATTGTCATTGAAATAATGCTGCCTGACACAACAAGGGAATTTCCATTATATTTTGCAGTTTTTCTTCCACAGAGCATCACTACCCTTATTTTATCGGACATTCCCACAACTCACGTGAGTGGCAGAGAACAAGGAACCATCAAACGAGTGCGCCAAGAGTGACAAATGTGTCTGAATAAATACGGAATAAACGTCCGGTTATTGTTTTTCAAAACAAAACCACGCTTTATAACTAATTAAGTAAGTAAGTAGACCACTTCATATGTGTACTTCATTCATTCCAGCACTTACATTGTACACGCGTGAGGGGGATCACTTGATGTATGTAAGAAATGTTTACAGCAAGAACATGTTTTCTCTTTAAAAGTGACAAGCTTTTATTTTGAAAGTTGATTTTTTTTTTTTGCTAAAAAAAACAGTTTGCCTTTTGTTGCTGGAAAAATACAGGGTGTAAAAAGTCTCTAAAACATTTCACCATGTTGGAAATAAAGCTCTTTAAACCCTTAAAACTTTTTCTGCAAGCTCGGTTAAAAGGAAGTTATTATGTATTCAGTATAAAAGAAGTATGAAAAACAACATCATTGCATACACATGGCATACACAGGCATAAACCATGCATCACATATCAGCCATTGAAAGGGCAAACACATAATTAATACAGAATTGCTTATATGCTCCAAAACAAAGAAATAAAATCTTGCTCAGTGTAACTGTTCCTTGAAACTGGCCCCATTTATGAGGTCATGCTTTCCTGTAATTTAGTATGTGAGCCTTGCAGAGAGAGAGAGAGAGAGAGAGAGAGAGAGAGAGTGTGTGTGTGTGTGTGTGTGTGTGTGTGTGTGTGTGTGTGTGTGTGTGTGTGTGTGTGTGTGTGTGTGTGTGTGTGTGTGTGTGTGTGTGTGTGTGTGTGTGTGTGTGTGTGTGTGTGTGTGTGTGTGTGTGTGTGTGTGTGGGAGTTGATTAGTGGGTTTCTTCCTTCCTTTACTTCCATCTGGACACCAGCAGCAGCAGCAGCAGCAGCATAAAGGACAGGCAGTCAAACGATTGAGGAAAACAAAATGAGAGAAAGAGCGAGTTCATGGAACCCCAGCAACTGAAAAACATTCTAACAAGCGGTGTATCCTTCGCTGCCATGCATATCAAACTTCTACACAAGCCCTGATTTGATCTGCAAAGTGGAAGTGAAAGACATTTGTCATGAACGTAGACAAATACTGTTACTGCCAGACATGCATTACCATCTCCTGAGTGCCATCAGCTGTCTCTGCCTTCTTCATGCTGGTAAGTCATTTGTTTTGCTACTTGCACGTCTTAGGAAGTCTCATTCAAATTCTCATTTTAAATATGGAAAATCTCCCATTTGTTACATTTGACAAGCTTTGCTGGGTGAGACTACATAGTCTTGCCTTTTAACTCACACGTCACACCCAGTATTAAAGCTCTTTTGCTTTTAACCTAGAACAATCTAAAACTCTCTGGTCTTCTGGTACTGTGCTTTTATACCTACAGACAAAGACCCATGGTGAAGTGACTTTTTATTATTATGGCCCATGATTGTGGAAGGCCCGATGGTCAGCATAAACTTTCAAGACCAACTCAAGAGTTAACTTTTTTATGTGGCTTTTAATTTAATTGTATTTATCCTTGTTTTATTCTGGTCTGTGTTTGTTGAATACTGTTGGTATTTAGTGTTTTTTATTCATATCAAAGTCATGTGTTAGTCTCTTTACTACCTGGAAGGGGAGGTGTGTTAGTATTGTTATTGTTTTGGATTTTAAGAACTTTGGGTTACCTATTAGGTATGAAACATAATAAATACAGTTTGATTTGATCTGTTGTATAGCTTTAAAGGAGGTAACCCACAGTCTATGAAATGTTTTCCTATATGTTGTATGTATTTAGTGTGTGAAATATTTGTTGCTACACTATTTCCCTATATTCTGACATCAAAATCATTTTTTCTGTGCATGCGGTAGTTATTTAGGTTCCTTCTGAATGCAGAAAACAACCCAAAATATGTACAAACTATGTATATTGAATCTAATTATGCAATATTTCATGTTGAAGTTCAATATTGGTCAAAATGTTCACATAGTTTCAATAAATGGCCTTATCAAAGTATTATACATAGCAAGGTAACAATCCTATTTGCATATTTCTGTGTATGCAGTTATTTGTTGCACAATAATGAGCTAAAGGATCCTTCCCACTTTCAGTTGCTGAAGAATGCAGCCAGGTTGTCCTGGCAGACCGTGAGACGTTGGACGTCCCAGCGGGGGGCAGTTTGTCTCTGTCCTGTGTGGTCCAGCACTGTGGAGGCGCCTGGACGGGAGACTGGATACGGAGAAATTCAACTGAGGAAAACTTAATTTTCAGGCACCATGTGACCAAGGTGAATCTCTCAGCCAATCAAACTAAACTGATTTTAAATGTCCTGAATGTCCACAAATCAGACGAAGGTTCCTATGGATGCAGTGTTACATGGGCTCAAGATGACACTGAGCAGGGAAACTTGAAGTATGTGAACGTCACTGCAGGTATGTGGACTCATTTATAATATAATTATCATGACTCAAACAAGATAATCTAATTACCTAACTCGTGTCGCCCCTAGCTGTCTCCTCTCAGAGGAGTGTGTTGCACAGGATTTTGGTCTGTGCCGCTGCTGCTCTGTCTCTTCCTGTCATTCTGGGATTGGCTCGTTGTCTGAGTTCAGAAGTCAAGCCTCTGCCACTTCCCAGAACACGCTTCCCCCCCTCAGCTGCAAGCAGAAACCAACCACACCCAGCTCCACAGTTACCTCCGATACCAATGAAACGTAGCACTTCCTCTCACAAAGGTATCCAGATTTCATATTGTTTTGCCTGTAACACTGGTAATCTGGTATTTACTGTGTTGTTATTTTTTGTATTTTACAGCCATTCCAATGGCCAGGCAGAAGACTGAGGTAAGTGAACGCCCCGTTTCAAGACAGGATGCCCTTTGCAGTGCCCTGAAAACTATGTGTTTCCTCTCACTAGCCTTTAATATGCCAAACATGCCCTTGAGTGTGCTTACATCACTTTTTTTTATTTGCAGGTGGTGTATGCAGACATTTCCCAGGATGCATTGAGACAGCCGGGAGTCACCAAAAAGCCTGACCAGTCCACTGTGTATTCATCCCTCAGATTTTCCTGACTGCAGCAAAGCAGGTGCAAACACAATCTGTGAATAGTGTAATATTTATTTTGGATGTCTTCAGGAAACCTGAGAGCTTTTCACTTTTCATTCTTTATCTCAAGGCTTCATGTGCATATTGTGGCAAATCACTAAAGCAGAGGACAAAATAAGATGCCAAGTAATCCAGCAACGTCATGTTTGTCTATGTGCCAAAATCCTTCATGCAGGATATCGCATATTGAGAAGATAATGAAGCGATATTGCAGCATGAATTCACTGACAAACACTTTAACTATTGTTAGAATGTGACTGGGAAACAAAACATTAAATGCAGTATAGCTAATTTAAATGTATTGCAGGTTTTTAAAATGTTGAAACCAACTGTGTATATAATATCTACCAATGTTTCTGATGTGACTTTGTACATAACATATTAAAAGTATCAACAACACCCTCCATCCAGTGTTTTGTGAGATTTAAAAAATGAGATAAACCACATAAATGACACAAAATACAACATTTTATTTTAGAATAAATTCTCAATGGCACGTTACATAACCAAATATACATATACATTTTTTAAACATCTTTTAAATTAATATATTCCTCTAATAATGTTTACGTTTTTAATTAGCATACTCTGCAGTTACATTTTTACATTACATCAATGCAAAAGAAGTTATCTTTTTAATAAATTAAGCATATTAACAGAGGAAAGGCTGCAGGGCATTTTAGGCGATACCTGCTACAAACTAAACTTTTCTGATATTTCTGTCCCTGCTTCTCTCTCTGGAGGTAATCACTGGCCTATAAGTAAGCACAGTGTGTATAAGTCAATGCTGTTAACTTCCTTGAGGTTTGTATCAAGAAACTTAACAGCTTCCTGCCAAGTTAAAATGTCACCCAAATTACAAGGTCTTTGTAAATTAGGTGAACTGACCCTTTAAACCTTCTGAGATTTGAGTTTTGCGTGTCCTAACTTCACACACTATCAAGCCATCCAGGAATGGTTCTCCCCACGGTAAAAGTACAAAGATATTCTTCCAAAGACCCACCATCTTGGGTTTTTGGTCACATAGGAAACACATCTGTGTGTCTTTAAGCTTTTTTCTTGATAAGCACAATCCCACGTTGCCCTGCTAATTCTCGTTTGTGCAGCTCCAGGCTAAGTTATGGGATAGTTGAGGACTTGATTAGACCTATTGTGCTTTAAGCAACTGGCAATTTACTTCTAGAAGACTTTGTAATAACAACTAACAATGCGTCAAATAAAAAAAATAGGAAAAAAAGTTCACATTCAAATTGTTTTTGCCAAAGTGTGGTTCAAAGGTTCGTTTTTTTCAAGTCTTCGTCATCAGCTTAAATGCTGGGAACTTTAAACCCAGCAGACCATAGACACAGATACACCAAGCTAGCAAGCTTCAATGGGAGGTATCAGAAGGTGAAATGTTTTCAGTACATTAAGTGCAACGTCTATTTTCAGCAGATGAGGGTGTTGAGCGTCTACCCACAAACCTGCTGTAACCGGACCCCGAAGTATTTTGTCCTCTCACATAGTGAGAGAGACAGACAGATAGACAGACAGAGCGAAAGAGAGCATCAGTGGTGAAAAGAGCTTTTGATAGATTGTAAGGCGCAGCTTTGGCTAAAATAAGCGTATGGCAAAATGCGTTGGCAGTGTCTCCTACTGTGCCACTTGTGAGCTAATTTCCACTTACCAAGCACAGGAATTTGAAGTTACCCTTACAGGTACAGAAATGCTGTGATAGATATTGACTGAGTTTCGTGTTTATAGTGTAGTAGACACAACGCGGCAGCTAGCAGAGTTACAAAAGCATCCTGAAAATGAAAGGTGTTCCCTAGAAAATCACTTTTTAATACGCAAAGCTCAGATCCTTCAGTGGAGAATTGAGACTCCCTTTTCCAAAACGCTGCTACTGTAAGTCTACATTATATTTCCGTGCATGTGTTGTCTGTCTGTGTATGTCCACATACTTTTTTTTAGGTAAAAGAGGAACTGTTGCCAGACGTACCATTTAAGGGAAAAGGCAAAAAGGGAACATCCTGATGTCTCACAATTGTTAAAGAGGTCCTTTGTACTTTCCACTAGATAAAGAGTAACAGTTTAGCCATCGTCTCATTCTTCTTGATCAACTTGTTTCTCTTTAATCTAGGTACTTGAGACTTGATTTATACCTCATTCACACCAACGGTGTTTCAGGCCAGCTTGAAAAGCACCGGGATTTCCTGTTCACACCGCAGCCGAGCAGCCTCTTAGCTCCGGAATCCGGTTAGTTTCAAGCACCACATTTTTTTCCGGCTAGAGCAAAAGCACCGCATACGTCACACTTACGTCGAGGCGGGGGCAGGGGCAGGGGCGAGATCAACTCCTGAACAACAACAAAAGGCCGGCGTTTTATCCAGTTTGTACACAACGATGGAGAAACTTAACAAGCAGCAGTGGTCCACTGAAGAGACCAGCTACCTACTGGGAATCTGGTCTTCCGAAGAGGTACAGAGGAAGCTGGAGCACAATCGGCCATTTTTGTTGTTGTTGTTGTTGTTGTTGTTGTCGGTGACAGCTGTGAGGGGTTTCCGCGCGGTTTGGCTTTATGAAGCAGGCACGCAAACGGTTACGTCATGACGCAAACGATGACGCAATGACGCAGCACCAGTCGGACTCTGGGCGGTGTGAAAAGAGCCGGAGCTAAACCGAAGAACCGGTTCTGAACCTGAAAAGCTCTAGCACGGAGTTTGAACCGGAGTTGCGTTGGTGTGAATGAGGTATTACTCTGCCCACTCACAGTATTACAGCTATGCTAGGACCCTCGTGTGATGTGAACACTTAACAACTGAGATGTAGCAACTTGTAACATCGGCAAAGTATTTATCTAATTTCTGTAGCCTAAGGTAGGTTAAAGGAAAGCCCACATGTTAGCTGATTCTTCTCACTATACACTCACAGTATTGTCAGTTTGTTTATAGTTAGTTTGGACTCCGGTGCAGGTGGTGCAGGTGGTAATCATGGCGTGATCCTTGGCGTATGTAAGTGGTTCTCCAGGGGTTTTGTGGTTGTTGTGTTTATTTTTTTGCAGCATCGTTCGCCCACGCTGTCCCTTTGTTGTGCAAGTCTGATATTTTCCTTCCACAAAGCTACTCGGACTGAAAGAGAGGAAAGTGCAACAGTTAGAAGAGAGTATTCACAGACTGAATGCTTCTTTCTGTCTGGGCCTATTACCCAACATCAGTTCACCGGTGTCATGACATTACAAAGATAATAAGATGGACATTCAATGATATATCTCGTCATCTTTACTATGACTGTGTAATAAGAAACAAGTCTTACAATATTTATTTTTAAATTTAAAAAAAGCTGACCATGCATACTTACAGTTGTGGATGACTGGCTCATTTTGTCAAAGCGGAACTTCAAGTTTGACCTCGGTGACGTCTTACTTTTTACATCTGCTGAATATGGGAGAAGGAAATGGAAAGAAAAGGAAGAACATGCTCATGGGAGAGTCTGTCATCTCACATTGTGAATACTTAAAGTGTGTCTGTGTAAAAACATAGATTTACCTGTTGGACTGCGGCACATGATGACAGGCGTCCCTGATGCCTGGCTGTCAACACTGAGGGAAGGACTGAAGGCGGACGAGGACGCTATAGAGGGATGGTTGGCCTGGGGGAGGAGAGCACAGAAGCATTTATTATTGAGGAAGAGATGGGGGAGGAAAGGAACTGAAGAGGCTCAGGAAACAAAAAAGGGATATTTTAGCTGAAGTTGATTTAACACTTCCTGAAGGCAAAGAGGCACCAAATGTCGGGAAGGAAGTACGGAAAGGATGCTTGCGAGAAAGAGCATGTTTGCTTTCTGAGACATTTGATCAATGAAGGCACATTATTTTAGGCCTGAAAAAATGGAATGTCTTTATGTAAAACAGTAGTTCATAGCAGTAAATGGCTGACACTGTGTGAAGCTTAAACACATTTCCCCCTGCCAGCATCACTAAAGCTAACTAATTACTCTCACTGCCAGAGGGGGGAGACAAAAGCTCAGCACTTCAGCTTTAATGTGAAAAAGAGCAAGACTATTTTTAAGAAACACTCTGGTGTACTTTACTGCTACATATTCTTTTATACGTTCTGGCCCTGAAAAGTTACAATTTCTACAGCCCACTGTTTATCTGTCTGTTAGAAGATAACACGACTAGCAGTATCATTTGAGACACAGAAAGGGAGAGGAGATCTAATCAGTAATACCAAAGCGCTGATACTTAACACTCTCCATTAGACGGTCTTTGGTAATTACAGACTTCTCTAGAACTAATTTAGTTCCTGGGACTTTTGGTGTGAACACAACTAAATCGTAGTTCTCAGGAACCTTTGTGGGAAAAGTACTTGGTGTGAACGCGCCTATACATAAGACGGAAATTAAATAAAAGTATTTGTAGGACTATTTAAATGTTGTTGCACGGTTGAAAATGTTTCATATGTTGTATTTCGAGGTGATACTGTGACACATAAATAAAAAACAAAACGGTTTTAATTTGTAACTAAAATATGCATGATATCCTGCTACGGTCCCGCACCAGCGCCTTTACTTACAGGTGAATAACCTGACCCCCGGCTCGATGAGCGAACTATGGATAAATCAAAGAAAATAAAGATATCGGAGGAACACAGGATTAAATTCTGCTTTCACAGCAAATGATGCTGGCTTACCGGTATGTTTGATATGTAGAGAGAAGTTGTTAAAGGTGCTGCAGCCTTTACGTATCGAGGAAAAAAACGGAAGAGGAAGACAGCTGACGATCTTCAGTCATAATTCAATCAGTTAACTATTTTTACGGTGCAGCTATATGTTTTCTTTATTTCAAAGTGAGTCCATTTTAATTGTATTTTTTTTTTCCTTCAAATGTGCAGAGGACTCCCCAAGTTTGCGTTTAATTTATTTTAAAGTAGGCCTGTGTATTTTTTTAATTTGCCTTATAAGAGTTCTTTGTTTTTTATTAGAGGTTAGATTAGATTAGATTCAATTTATTGTCATTACACAGTACAGGTACCATGTAACGAAACGGTTTCTCTGCATTTGACACATCCTAGTGATAGGAGCAGTGTGCTGCCATTATGTACGGCGCCCGGGGAGCAGTGTAGGGAACGGTGCCTTGCTCAGGGACACCTCGGTAGCACTTGGTCTTTCCAGGATTTGAACTGGTGACCTTCCAGTTACCAAGCCAAGTCCCTATGGACTTCGCCACCACCGCCCCTTAACCCGTTAACAGTTTTATAAATAATAAATGCAATTTTCTTTTAGTTTTTGTCTATGATATAACAATAAATACAACTTTATAAGCTATCAAATATGTTTTGCGGCTCCAGACAAAACAAATTGTTGGAAAAGGGGGCAAAATGGCTCTTTTGGTCAAAAAGGTTGCAGACCCCTGATCTAACCCATTAAGGCTTCTAAATGGACCAACAATCTCACACTTAGTTAAGGAGTGTTTCTTGTTTTAGTTCTGCTCTATCTTAAACCCAAATACTGATTGTTTTGAATGTCCTGAAAATATGGACAGTCTTTAAGAGTTGAACTCACTGTCTCCAGTTCTTCCAGAGCTTCTGTTTCTCCCGTGGTGCTGCTGAAGCTGCTGGTGCTGGACGAAGAACGAGAGATGTTCGGTCTGCCGCTGCTGCCCTCTTTCAGCTTAATGAACGGCCTGTGGAGAGAAACAGAGGGGAACAGAGATGTAGAGAAGCTGACCATAAGACGAAAAAAACCAGGGACATAAGAGCAACTTTGCCTAGTTTTAGTTTTGCCATCTCCTACCTCTCTTTGTTGGGGCAGATCTCCGGTGAGCTGGGATTGGACGATGTCTCTGACCTCACTTCTTGGGAAAGCGAGCAGACCTCTGCAGTCTTTTGGTCACTGCAGACAAAAGAAAACAGATAAATAAAAACAAACACAGACATTGAGAGTGTCTATAACATACTCATAACAGACTCCATTGGAGACTTCTTTCTGAAGCCTATTGGAGATACCATTGTATTATCCGAGGTACAGCGGCATGTACCTAATAGCTGAGGGATTGCGGCATGTAGTGTTGTTATATCTGTGGGACCATAGTACCATAGTATGGTATGTACTATAGTTTACTATGGAAACATGTCTAATGGGAGGGATTTTTTTACTTGTAAACTTCAACACATTGATATTACTTCTTTTATTTAAGCATTCCATCTGAGTCCACCACTGAGTCCACCACTTCCTAATACCTACTGAGTCCACCTCTTCCTAATACCTACTGAGTCCACCTCTTCCTAATACCTACTGAGTCCACCTCTTCCTAATACCTCATCCCAAATGCAGTGACATTTAAAACAGTGAGACGAGCAAAACAGCAACCTGCGTGTGAGTTTGTCCGATGGGGATTCTGTGCTGGAGTGAAGACGAGGGAAGAGGCCTGAGCGCCGTTTCACCGGGCTCTTCAGAGGAGACTTGGCTGACAACACAGGAGGCTGAAGATCACAGAGTACACAATTAAGTTCTCCCTTTTGAAAAGACATAGGATAGACTCTTAATGACTAATTGACATTAAACAATTGTCCCTTAACAAATTGCATTATTCTCTGTTTGACACAGAAGCTCTCAGTGCAAGCTGTTTAAGAGACTGGCCATTGCATTATTTAAAATCACAACACAGATTTACTTTATTTTCATATTACCTTAAGAATAGTAATATAGTACTTTTACACAGCACCATTTCCCACTCAATTTAAAGTGATCCTTCATCACCCATTTCCCTTCCCTTTAAGTCCTATTACTCACAGTGAAGGTGCTCTTTGTGCATTCACTTGTGCTCTGCGGCAGCCCTCCTCCACTCACGCTGGCCGGGACCCCCCCTCCTACCCCGGGGCTTCTGTGGCGGTGAGACCCCACCATGGTCTCCATAGAGTGGCTCCTGACACGCATGGCTCTCTGGAGGAAGGAGAGGAAACAGAGAGTTGGAGAGGAATACACCGAAAAGGGGGTGAAAGGGAACGTGGAATAGGAGTGGAAAGGTACATTAGTAACATAAAGATAGAGAATAGAAGTGAGGTTTTGTCAGTGTAATGCAACAGTAATGTTAAGTATGATTTGACGTTTAGGTTCATAGATGCTATTGTACAGAACAACCACCAGGGGTCGCAGCTCTCCAAGAATGAAGCAAAGTGAGCTGTCATGGATGAATAAAGTGTGTTGTACTACTTATTATTGTTATTACTTAGTATTAATTTGGCTTAATAATAACATGATTTATTGAAAAAAAATTCAGAGAGTCCTGAAATACTGAAATAGGAAAACTGTACATATTTTAACATTATTTAAAGTCATCATTTTGCTATCTAACACACACATATAGTGCTTATTTCTTTGAAAGCATAAACACAAACAACATCATATAAAAGAATGTTTATTAATGATATGGTGATCCTCTGTTGAATTTACAGTAATGCAGACAGGTAATACACAGCGACTGCCAGGACGGCAATGAGAACAGCAGCGCCTGGGACTGACTGCAGAAAGTGCATAGCTGTCCATAGTGCCTGTGAAGAGCAAGAGAGCCACATTGTCACATTAGTCACACACACACACACACACACACACACACACACACACACACACACACACACACACACACACACACACACACACACACACACACACACACACACACACACACACACACACACACACACACACACACACACACACACACACACACACACACACACACACACACACACACACACACACACACACACACACACACACACACACACACACACACACACACACACATGTATACATCACTTCAGGGGACATTACATTGACTTACATGCATTTCCTGGAGACTTATCATAACCTTAACCATAACCAACACATGCCTTACCCTTACCCTTAACCTAACCCTAATCCTAAATCTAACCAAGTCTTCACCCTAAAATTAATGATTCCCCTTATGGGGACCTCCAATTTGTCCCCATAAGGGAGGTGAGTCCCCACACGTGACTGTGTAAACAGATGTAGGTCCCCACAAGTATAGTAATGCTAGGACACACACACACACACACACACACACACACACACACACACACACACACACACACACACACACACACACACACACACACACACACACACACACACACACACACACACACACACACACACACACACACACAGAGAGAGATGGAAGTACACATTTACATGGTCCTATTAACATCAATTAGTCTTTCGTACAGTTAGTCAGCAAATGATAGAAAACAGAAGAGACAAATTAAGAAAAAAGGGATACTTTTTGTTAAAAGCACATACTGTAAGTACAGTTGTGTTTCATTCGTGTTTACCCTCACACATGATTGCACAAGTCTACACACACACTCTTTGTGTCAGTATCTCGATGAATATAGAGAAAAGCAGCAGCAACAATGGTTAAGCATCTGACGTCATCTTTCAGACCTGTGACATTTAGTTCACCTGCAGCAGGAAAACCCCACTCTCCTGTGCTGTGTGATCATATACATGTCACAGAGCTGCGAGAACATTACATGCTGTCATGTATATCTCTGTGGAGGTCCATGTTCACCTTGAAGGACTCCAGCAGACCCCCGTGCCCCCCGTTCTCCAGCTTGTCGTCGTCTCCCGGCTGAAACAGCCCCAGTGTGGCCTGGCTCTGGCGGTGCAGCTCGTCGTGGAGGTTGTCCAGCAGCGCAGCTCGCGTTCGCCCCTGGAATCAATAAAAAACACAACAAAATCATGAAAATATCGGCAAGGTGGTTATGTTGATGATAATGGAGGAGGCGGTGATTGATGGTCTACTGCGAGTGGTTGTGCGGACGTATCACTCACCTCTAGTTTGGCGAATTTGTCGGATTTGTAGCAGGCGTTTTCGGCATTGATCAGCTTCGTCAGCAGGAAGTCTCGAAACTCAGGACCCTGGAGAGAGGAAGAGAGAGAGGGAGCAATAGTGAGGGAAGGAAAGGTGACCTATAGCCATCAGCACCATAAATTACATCCTTACCTGTCTCAAAACCTTTACTTTTTTTACTTGTTTTAATTAAGATATTTAAATAAACTATCTCTAATGGAAGAAGTAGCCCACTCAGATCCTTTACTTATAAAAGTTACGAAACAATGTAAATAAATAGATCATTACTACACAAAAGTCTGCAATCAATGTCATATTTCAGCTAAATATGCATAAAGTATGACAATTACTGATACTGAGTCAAATAGAAGTATAATTTCTAGAATGCTAACCTAAGCGTGGTAGTTAAGTACGCTTGAGTTATGTGGTGGTTAAAGTATTAATAATAATAATAATAATAATAATAATGCATTACATTTTTTTTATTAGAGCGCTTTTACAGGTGCTCAAAGCGCTTTACAATTACACAGACATTACACATATTAGAAATCAGAGTCAAGGAGAAGAAGTCAAAGCCATTTTTGTTATAATACGTTATTTTTCCATCATGTTTAAATCCAAGTGATGTCTTAAGTCGTTATTGTTAACAACACAAAGGGTATTTTTGAATTTGTCAAGTCTATTCTCACCTTCCTAAAGACAGCTGGGTTGGGAAGAGGCGGTCCAAAAGGAGGCACATCCTCCCTCGCTGTAACAGACACCTGTTGACATAAAACAAATAATAGAAACACGTTATTAGCATGAATGGCAGGAGGCCTCATGTTTCAAGCTGGGAGGATGTAACGTCTGAGGAAATTGCAAGGGAAAATTGATTTATTCTTCACTTTGTTGTGCTTAAACATTTATTTATGTTGTTTTATGACAAGCACCCAGCTGACAAGGACCACTGGCAGTTTCAAAACACTCTTCACACAATGTTTGATCTTCTACAGTTATTAAAGAGCGACCCAGAATAGGAGTTATGTCTTCTACCATGCAGGCCTGGTGTGTACCTTGTAGGTCGTGTGCTCGGTGCAGGGGTTCTCCACCTGCACCAGCACATAAGAATGCAGGAAATTTGAGGCGATCATGTCTGGAACAAACGGTGTGGAATCTTCCTGGAAGACTGCAGCCACAATGTCATTTCCTATGTGCCTTTTCCTCTGGAGCTAAAGATTTAGAGGGGAAAAGTTAAAAGATTACAAGTTGGTTTTATGGCTGTGTGGTTTATAGGTAACATTTAAATCAATAGTAAGAGTTTTTTACGACACATGCTGTTAACCAATAACAAACACAGGATGTACAAGAGGCTTTTATTTGCTTCAGTTCAAATAACTTGTAAACCTCTGATTTACATTTAACCACAGCTTACATAATGGCAATGCAGCAAGAAGAACCGCATGACATATTGCTAATATCTGACTGGTTTAAAATCTTGCAGTTATATCTAGCGATATTAAAGCCATAATTTACCTGCTGCACATCTCCCTCAGTGAAGGGAAGCTTGGTTGACACATGGAACATGATCTCTCTCTGTCTGAAGACGGTGTAGACGGATTCAGTGCCTGTTTGTCCGTGAGATACATCCAGCCCGCCGCGGAACCTGGCATTATCAAAGCACATGTGTCATTGTATCTTTGTGACCTCCAGCATTTAGTAATAGGATAAGATTACATGTTATGTGTTGTAAATATCTGTTTCATCACATTTGGTGCCTAACAAGCCCCAAAGCCACGCACAAGTGTTGGCCATAATGTGTTCTTCTCCTTTACAGTGAAGTAACAAGCGTAACACAATAGAGAAAAGCCTGCCAGGCTAGTATACAAAGTTCTGATCACGTGTCAATGTCGCACTTTCTTTTCTCTAATTTTTTTCCCCTTAGCATTTTATCCTGGTTGCATGCTAAAGCCAAACCAGCAGGACAA
This sequence comes from Pseudochaenichthys georgianus, assembly GCF_902827115.2. NCBI lineage: Eukaryota > Metazoa > Chordata > Actinopteri > Perciformes > Channichthyidae > Pseudochaenichthys > Pseudochaenichthys georgianus. Next base: position 34,166,662 of record NC_047515.1, read on the forward strand.
ATGTCTCCAAGGTTACTGCAGATGAACCCTGCTATTCTGCTATAATCCTCCTTTTATTCCATAATGTTATTGCACATATACATTTTGTACTTTTCTATTCATTGCTACCTCCTTTATAACTGCACAGATCTGTCACATTGCATTCTGATATACAGTAATGCACATATCTGCGTTCTTAGAGTACATTGTCATTTTCTTATTGTAGTTAGTTTTAGTATAATTATATTTCTAGCAAACATTTATTTTTCAATTTTTTATTTATATTTTTGTAAATACTAATATATGTGTTTGTTTTTTAAAATAATTAAATTACTCTTATTGTATTTTAAATGCACCATACTGTATACACCAAAGCAATACTTTTTTACACAAAATATCGGATTATCATTCTGATTGCAATGCACTTTAAAAAGGCCTACATTATTTTTCGTAATTTCTTTTTTCTTTTTCTGGTCTCCCAAATCCCACCTGTTACCCTGAGCCTGTTTTTCAGGTCTCAGGCTCGAAAATCACATTCCCAGAACAAATGAGCATAACTTCACTTCTAAAAGGGGTAAATTCATAATAATGTTCTCAAAGCAATGATAAACCTGTGAGTTGGATGTAGAAAAGTCAGAATCAATATAGATTTTTTTTATTTTAAAGTAAATTCAGATTGAACATAGTAAAAAAATGTAAATTATAGTGTCCGTCCAAAAAAAACACATTACTTACAGTGAAAACCACCCTTTAATGATGGGATAGTAGACACAAAGCTGCAGGAATCCAAACTATAACATATAATAAGTACCCTGTATCAAGATTGATGCAAAACAAGTGAAATGTGACCTTTTTAGAGAGATTTAGAAAAAGAAACCCCACTTCAGGGGTAATTTGGGTGGATTTGCCATATCTCTGGCCCCTCTCTGTCGATTTTGATGATTGACACCTCTTTTGAACCGTTAGAGCCAATAGAATCGATCTTAAATCCATCTAAACATTTCCATTGAGGAGTGAGAGTGATGTGCACGCAGTTTTCCCAAAACCCGGAAGCTGGGTTGTAGCTCTAATAGCAGCTAATGTGAAATCTCCGTTTTTGACAAAAATGGAATGATGGATTTTATCAGTAATAATTTCAAAGTGACACAGACACATTGGATTAACCTTCAGCAGCGTTTTATCGTTGTAATGCCATTGAACACAACTTTTGATCAGAAAAACAGCAAAGGTAAGACATATTTGCCGTTTTGGCTCAGTAAAACTACGCCGTGTGTTGTCTGGGTTTTGCCTGAGCTGCCGCAAGTTTTGATCGCACAGTGATGATACTTATACCTCTAGAATCTGTGGAATCTTAGCTTTATTCTGATATCTTGTTTGTGCAGATCCGATAAGTAATAAAGTATTGCTACCGTGAGTTCTGTGCTAAGTGCGTTAGCATTTCTTCGCTCAGGGCTAATTCAGAGGCTCGGCGTTAGAGTTGTGTTTTGTTTCGGTAAAAATGGTTCACATCCTCAGTTAGCTGAGTTTCTTCCCGTTAAGTGGGTATGACACTTTAATAGGTTGTTAAATGTTAAGCAGCCCTCAGACGCTGTTTATTGCAGATGTTGCGTTTTTGCCAAACAGGTTAAATTCTCTTTGCTTTTTTTTCTTTTTCTTTATTAAATCACATGTTAGTCCTCTCTTACCCTTTAAAGTCCTGAAGTTCAATAGTGTCGCCCAGAGTGCTGAGAAACTCCTTGAAAGCTGGCGTCTCCTCATTGTTCCCAAACAACATTTCCTCTGATGTCTGAGGGAAGTAATCATTATGTAATTGAGAAACAGAAAACAGGGCGAACTAAATATAAACAATGTCTAAGATCAAATAATGTGTGCGAGTTAAACTGCTCACCTGTCCAAACTTCTGGTAGACGACTCCAAATTTGAAGGTGTTGTTCACCTCGTGTTCATCATAAGCCACTATCAAATGGGATCCCTGCACAAAAACAAATATTTCTTACTAACAGTTCTCCCCATGGTTATCTAACTTGTTACATATATTCTTCGTGCTGTCGTAATAAGGAAAACTAGTTTTTTCAAGTTCTAAAACATGTCTCGAGGCAGGTTTATTTGGGCCCGTGTTACAGGCTGACATGCAACAAACTGCTCCAGCCCTCAGAGAAGGCTCTCAGCGACACAGATGGGTTATTTTTCCTCTCCCGGGGCCCAGGCTGAGAGCGTGCTCCATCTCACTCCTCCGCCTGGCTCACAGGAGGGCAAACAGAGCCATCATGAGCATTTTAGGAAATCGCCACCTCTTCAATCATTTTTGAATAATTGACTTACTGAACAGGCCAGATGTTAGAGCAGTGGGGGGCTTATGAGGGGAACATGTGATAAGTTGCGTGCTATATTTGAGGTTGAGAGGGCTAAGGTCACAAGTTAATGATGGCGTTGGAATAGGAACAGGTGTCTGAGGTAACCTTCAAAATAAAAACCCAGGCCCTTAGTAAAGTGTATGACACATTTATAGAGGTGAAAAATATATAGAAAATAAGGAAGGTATAAAGACGTGGGAGATGTTATTTAATGTCGCATTAGCACTTGCGACCCTTCAGTGCACCTTTGTCACTGCGCAGAATGCTTGAATAACTCATTGATAACAGGCTAAATGAGCTGAGGGCAGACTATTAAGAATGAGTTTGCACTGTGGGAGTTTAGGATGAACTTACCCTAGGGTACAGAACCGGGTTAAACTTCAGCCCCGTGGCATCGTCACACAGAAGCTAAAAGAAGAAAAATATATCACTTTATTTGACTGGCATCATATGAGAAAAATATCATTAGAGTTAAAGTACTGAAAGTAAACACTGTACAGGCCATTGAGGTAATGCACAACATCTCACAGGCAATCAATCAATTATTAAAACATCACATAGTTAATATCTTTTAAATATATTAAATGTATCTCTTGACATTTAAAAATCACAATATGTTTGCTCAATGAAAATCTTTGACCACATTGCATATCCCTGAGTGGATCATGAAATCACAAGTCAGAGTAAACATCTCCAAATGTAAAATGGGAAGCATGGATGATAATTACTGTTGGAGGATTGCAGAAAAAGCAACCATGTTTCTATTTGTTCTTATTTAATGTGTGAATGTTTTTCTGTCTTTTGGAAGTGAGTAATCAAAAGTATGCTGTTTGCTATGAGAGAGAGAGATCTCACGGTTTGCATTACCAAACGAGAACTTGCATTTCCCCTGGCAGGCTTTACGGTCTCTAAATAATTGATCTCTTTCATTAAAATATAGGTATTGCTTCTTTTGTATCTCATTGTGCAGAATAGCAGTTACCAAGGTAAGTGTGTTGATGTTTGGCTTCATGTTTTAAAGGTTTCCAAATTAAGAAATAGTAAATATTCCTAACTTTTTTATTCTGCCTTATTTATTGGTTTGTCTTATTTCACTGGTATTATCAACCATCCTGTTTGTTTTGATTGTTTTCTTTCATCCTCTTATTCTCAAATTATTGAATTTATTTATTGCTGTTATATTTTGTCCTGTGTTGCAATAAAAGGTAGGAAACATTGTGAAATTATTTATTTATGAGATCATTAAGATGCCGTAAAGATGTCCTTCTTCACCTCCTTTGTTTCCCCTTAAGAGTCGACCAGACTTCATTCATCATATCCAAAGTATGTTTCGATGTTCCTCTGAATACATGGAGGGTGTAGAGCAGGGGTCTCAAACTCAAGGCCCGGGGGCCAAATCCGGCCCGCGACTTCATTTTATGTGGCCCCGCAAGAGCTTGCATAGAATATAATACGTTTATTATACGGTTACATGCCACTTTACAGAAGCACGTTGCCCATAAACGATATGTCCCACAATGCATCTCATTTTGTGACATGCGCACTGAAGAGACTTGCAATTATTTGCCCTGGACTTCTGTTTTCAGACGTAGTTAATTACTAAGTTATTATCCTATCCCATAATAATCCAATTCAGAGGCAATAATGTAATATAATACATTATTTTATATATATATATTATATATTTATATAGTTACAACCGGCCCTTTGAGTGCAACCTTTATGCGAATGTGGCCCGCGATGAAATTGAGTTTGACACCCCTGGTGTAGAGGGTTTATGGAGATTTGCTATTTTTAAACCGTGTGTATTTTTAAACTGTCTTACCTTTGCAATCTGCGGTACACTAGGGAGCTGGTTGATTCCTGCTAAAGAGATCCGATCATGGACGGTTTTGATCCTCGACCTGCAACAGACCAAGAACAGAAGCTAGTCAGATTGTTCAGAGATGTGTTTATGCAATGATGTGACATTAGGAAAAACCTATGATCATCGTGAGTTTAGTGTAATCAGATAAAAAGGACAGCTCGTGATAGGCAGATTGATACACAATGAAGAGGAGCCCCCACAATGCTAATCTAAAAAACACTTCATTGTTTTCCTTTTGATTGAAATGTCACCAACTGTGATAATGTCAGGAAAGCTGTCCCCTAAAGGGCCACACATCTGCTCAGAGTTAATCATGATCATGTGCATGTCAAGAAAAGAGAAAGGAGACAAGTAAGACCCAACACATTTCAAACAAGAGAGAGAGAGTTCATTTTTCTTTACAGCCATGCTACCTCTGTGGCTCGGTGCACGGCAATGTCGCTATTCAGTTTCAAAATTGGTCCACCACTTCTGTCTCGACAACTCTAGGACCGATGGCCATTAAATGAAGCCTCTTGACAAGAACTCACTTTACAATTATGATCCTGTAAGGATAATTAGATGTTCCTTCTACCTTTCATCTACAGGTAAAAACTTTGGTTTTTATATCAAAATAACTAAATGCTAATAACCTATTAAGAAGCTTTAGCTGTTTTGTCTGAATTTGTATTACTAATTAGCAGTGGTGGAATGTAACTGAGTAATGTACTAACTGTATAATATGTTGGTACTTGTACTATAATTGAGTATATATGTATTGTATGTATTTATCTCAAAGCCCTGCTGTGCTTCCTGTATGTATACTGCACAATCTCAGAGAGCGACTAGCATAGTCATGGTATAATCTCAGTTAAAGTAGAATAGAATAAAAACGTAACAAATCAGAGAACAAGAAGAGCAGACACGTTAAAGACAGACTTTCAAAGTCATAAAGCAAGAGAAACGTGGATTTTACTGAAAAGGGTGAGTATGTCACATGAAATGCATTGAGTCAAGATATAGCTCTGACAATTCATCCCCCTCATTACCTGAGCATGATGCGCAGGAACTCCTGTCCCTCAGCCTCCTCGTGTTTCAGAGACATGATGAGGTGTCCTATGCTGCTGCCGGTGCAGTAATAATTCATGTGTTCCTGGATGCATGCGAGAGAAAGAGTGTGTTAGGTCAAACACAACAGAATACTGCCTCTGCTTCGTACATAGTAGAACCTGACATTGATACACACTCACTCACCTTGCCTAGGAAGTGCTTGCGGTAGGCGCGAGCTGTGCTGTTGCACTCCAGGCGGTAGCTGTGCCCTCCTGCGGGGCTCATGCCCTCTGCTCCGTCCTCCTCCTCACAGAAACTGGACTCTGAGGAGGAGGGAGTCCCTACTGCTGCCTCCACATCTTCAATCCAGTAACCCCCAAACTGAGGTAGGATCACCTGGGGGTACGGACCACCTTTCCCCAGGACCTAGGACAGAAGGGCAGGAGGGAGGAAGATAAAAGCAAAAATATAGTCAAACATAAGAGCTCTCGGAAGCAAGCAGAGTTCTCCAGAATAATACCCTCATATGTTATCCTTGTTAAGCATGCAATAATGTAATAGTACTTCAAATGTATTATCTATTATCAGAAACACTTCTAGCTAGTGGATACACATGAGATGGGTGTAAATGAGTGTATAAAGCGAGTGAGAAATGACTCACATCTTCTATCCGTGGGTAGGGGATATAGTCATCCTGTCAAATAGAGGACACACACACACACACATTGTTAAAGGGACTCATTTTAACACAATTAAACCACGACCACCACATAATATACAGCTGCGAGCACAGTCACAAACACAGAAAGGTAACACAACATTTTATGCCAAAATGAACTCTGAGGAGATGATGCAACAGCCTGAAATGCACAGTCATCAGCCAGCATCAATGAGGGCGTGTCACCCCCTGATGATGTTGGAGGTGTTTTGATTCAGTAGCCTATGGGGTTAGGAGCTGCTATAGCCTGTAGTTGTTTGGTAGTCTGCTAGCGTAGCACAGCTCGGGTGTATGACCTCTAAATAGTGCTGAGGCCCGCCCGCAGCACTAAGGGCGCAGCGCTACGGAGAGCCACTCATTTATATTCTGCATCAGCAGGAGTCAGGAAACTGGCAGTCCAGAGAGGATCAATTGACAGTTGGAGTTCATTCAACTTATAATCAATCAAATCAGGACACTATTGATGTTGTACTTTAAAAGCCTGGAGAAAAATGTGAAAAGCATTCACAGTGGGGGGGTCGGATTCCTTCAAAGGCTGACAGATGAGACAAGAACAACCACAGAGCAAATCAGGAGGCATGATGAAGCAGCGGGAGGAAAACATGCAGAGATGTGTGCTAGTGTCTCTGGTCACACCTTCCATCTTTTGGCCTCTTCAGCTTTAGGGACCTTATTAGTGTCCGAACGCAGCATGAGGATGGAAAAGCACAAGGGTCAAAAAGAGAAAGTTTGATTTATATTTTTGCAATATAAACTGTCCCTGAATATCTTGTTCTCAGACCTCACTGTGTCTGTTGCCAGACAAATTAATGAGGCATACATGCTAATTTACTTTTCTCCATGCACGCACACACACGCACGCACACCCCCCCCCCCCCCCCACACACACACACACACCCCCCCCCCTCTGAATCCAGCTCCCAGACATGCTTTGTATTTCCTCTCCTCGGGTGTCCTTTTTTTGGGGACACACCAGAACTTAGACATGAACTGAGACAGCAGAGTTTTGTATTTATATTTATAGTTATTCAAATATGAAACTAAATTGGCCAATTATGGTTCAGGCCCAGTGGAATAGCTTGTCTACATGACTGAGTGTTGAAATAAACGTGTGGGGGAGTGCCGTACATACCACACCACCGCCACCACCACTTATAATGCTACCAATCATAACAATAATTCATTTTACAAGAAAATACTTTTGGATGCGCGCACACACACACATACACACACACACACACACACACACACACACACACACACACACACACACACACACACACACACACACACACACACACACACACACACACACACACACACACACACACACACACACACACACACACACACACACTGTGGTGTCTCGTCAATTGTGTTAGTCGTGTTTGTTTTATGTCTGTCACTTCATGTTTAGTCAGGTATGTAATTCCAAGTCTAGTAAGGTTTCTATGTAGAGTCACGTTTTCTTGTTACTTCATGTCTTGTCTGTCTATTTCATGTCATGTCTCGTTTTCCCATTTCCTGTTTTATTTTGTACTTACCTCTTGTCTTTCCTTTCAGGTCCTTTTAATTCCTCACTTTGGGTGATTTTCCGTCCTCGTCAGTGTCTGCCCCGCCCCTGATTGTTCCCACCTGGTCCCTATTCCCTCATGTATAAATAGTCCTTGTCTCCCTTTGTCTTGTGCCAGTTCGTCTTGTTTCAGTGTGCTTCCATGTCCAGAGACCCAGCGTTAAAACCAGAGAGAAGAGTTTTGTTTAAAATCGAGAAGTTTTGTTTTGTCCTCGCTTGAGTGATTTTTTTGTTAAATCTTTGTTTTATTTTTTCATTAAAATCTGAGCCGTCGCATTTGAGTCCAGTATTTTTGTACCCCGTTTTAACACACACTTCTCAGTCTGCTCTGTAGTGGTGTGTGTGAGTGCATATTGATGGAGCAGCTGTTCCAGTCACGAGGGAGTCATCGTTAACAATACGAGACTGATCACAAAGAAGCACTGAAGAGCTTTTCATTTTCTGTCATAGACCGAGAGACAAAGACGAGGAGAGGATAAAGAAAGAAGGAGGCACAGGTGTCAAGAGGTGAAGTTACAGGATGACGAAGAAAGGAGGGTGGAAAAAGAGATGAGGGTCAAAAAGGTGACCTTTATCCCACCGTCCAGATTACAGTATAGAAGCACGCATCGAGCACTGAGTTCCATATGTGGAGTTAAAGATGGCAGAGCTCAAGAGAGCTCGATGCAAGCTGAGGGTCAGAAAAGATGGATGAGGAGCGCAGTTTCTGTTTGTGTGTGTGAGACTCGTTGATGATGGCGCTGCATTGACTGACTGTCATCACCCAGTCACACTTTGCAAATAAATCGACTGATGTGTTCACTGAGCTGTGCGTCTGTATCTCCCAGAGCGGCATAACTCCTGACTGTCTTCTTCTGGGTTATGGTGGACTTATTCTTCATTTTTGTCAACAGATAACAGAAAAAACATAATTTTCAGTCCTAATTTCCCTACCCAGTTTATGTAGATTTCTTCATACAGATGTGTTTCCATTTCCATTTGTTGTTGCTTCACTCAAACAGCATATGTTAGGAACTATTTTCAGCAGCAGATTTAAACCAATTTGGTATTTTTTTCAGCAGCAGGACATTGCATGTATTGACCCAACATAAACTACTGCCTGTTTATTCTATTGAAGGAACATGTCACCCAATGCAATGTAGGTCTATGGAAAAGAGGAAAAACAGTATAGCAATGGATATCCTCGAGCTGCGATATTCGGCGATACAGGAGAACAAGCTAAACTCATCCTGAGCACACCACATCCTGGTTGGACTGCCTGAACTTCCTGCTGCAGACGGAGCAGGCGTAGGGTTTCTCTCCGCTGTGGACCAGCAGGTCATTTCTGGTGGAACGTGGAGTGATCCGTCCGGTGCGTTTTCCTGCGGAGGACCGAGCCCCGTTCAACTCACTAGCAACACAGAGTGGGCTTCGCTCGTGTGGAGGCTAATGCCAACTGTCATCGCCGGTGCCGAGCCCTGGGCCAGTAGTCCGGGCCCCGTCTATCCAGGACGGGCTTCCATCGGCGGATCGGGAAGGCCTATGATTACCTGCTGAGTGGATCTTGCCCCGCTCTTCCCCTCTGGCTATTACGATGGCGTATTTTCCTGTGTTCCTCTGCCTTGTCGTGGCATGGAGTTTTAGCGGCTAGGCTATTGGCAACCCAGATTCCTTACGCCCGCGGCTGGTTACCACAGATGGTGTGACATCCACACTGGGCCATGATCATAATGGATGGTTGTCGCATGTGATTAGTTTTGGAAATGTTTCTCATTGGAATTACTGCCCCTGGGTTCGCGAGATCTGTTGTTTTCCTGGGGCCTTCACCGTGGGAAACCCTACAGATGCCCTTTGCCAGTATTCTTCTTCCAACTCTTCTAGTCTCCCGACTATAACGGAATTTAAGCAGAAGTGCTTAATCATGTTGCTTCTACTTCGTCTGGTATTCAGCCTAATCCTGGTCCTTTAATGGCATGTAATACCCCGACGGACTTTAAGAACTTGTCTGGGTTACACATCATCCATGTAAATGCTCGCAGCTTGCTTCCCAAAATGGATATGTTGCGAATTTGGTCAGAGTCAACTGGAGCTAATTATAATGATTGTTTCTGAGACTTGGCTTTCAAAGAAAATATTGGATAAAGATGTCGGAATTTACGGCTTCAATATTTATCGTTCGGACCGCCCCAGGAAAGGTGGTGGCGTGGCGATTTGCGTAAAACATAATCTTGCTGCACAGATCATCTTCTCCAAATCTGCTGTTAAGCAGTTTGAAATCTTAGCACTAAAGATTGATTTATCTGGTGGTCAGTTTTTAACTGCTGTTGGTTGCTATAGGCAGGGGTGCACATAACCTTTTGAATGAGTTACTCAGGTGAGTACCAGGAGACAGCGTTTGGTACTCACCCCACACGAAGCGTGGTCCTCCTCAGTGTCTCCTTCACTGTCCTCTATTTACACTTCTTGCATGATAGATGATGAAGATGATGAAGATGCACCTCCCCATCTCTTTTCAAGCCTCCGATTTGCTTTCTCCAAAAATTGTTGCCAAAACTGTGAAGTCCTAGCATTTCCTGAGGCCAAGTTGAAGGATCAAATACTAAGAAATGATCACATGACTTGAAGTCATATCTGATTTCAGATGTGGGAAGTTACTAAGTACACTTATTCAAGTACTGTACTTATATGATATTTGTACTTTACTTGACTTTGATCTCATTTGTAAAATTAGCTGCACCTTTACAAGCTTTGATAACACTTTAATGATCAATCATTATAAAACATATCATATATATTATTCTGAAATGGACCAATCTGCACAATCACTACTTTTACTTTTGGTACTTTAACTAGATTTTGATGATAATACTTTTCTACTTTTACTTGAGTAACATTTTGAATGCAGGACTTTTATTGTAACAGAGTAGTCCTACACTCTGGACTGGTACTTCTACTTTTACTCAAGTACAATATCTGAGTACTTCTTCACCTCTGTCTGATTTCAAACTCCTCCAAAACACATTGAGGAAGTTTGCAACTGTGTGTTTCACTCCATTCTGGTGTAAATAAAACTGCAGCAGCTTGACCACAGAGCGTGAATGTTGTGATCAGCTGCTTTTGCGCAGTTCTCCAGTGTGTGCGCGGGGGACAGAATGTGCTCAGGGGAGTCTCCCACTGCAGCCAGTTGGCGGAGTTTTGGCACAATTCTGTTGTTCATACCGACGTTAACCCTGTCTGTGCACACGGCGACCAACTCTGTTGTCCGGTGATCTAAGCCTCTGCCTCCTGTAAAGCTTCACAGGTCCGTTGGTTATGTCCTGCGCGGCTCGGCCAGCTCCAGTTCAATCAGTCATAGAAAGTCCGAAGAGTTTTTGCAGGGAGCGAAACGGCAACGTAGCTGCTTAATGTCTATGGGTTTTTTGACATGTCTCGTAGTTTACTCCATTGAGTGTTGACAAGAAACACGTGTAGACGAAATATGTGTTTTGTTTTGATGTTTTGAGGTACGCAAAGGCGCGTAGTGACGTTACGCAATTCAGATTTTGGCCGCGCATGCGTACCTGCGTACCAGTTATGTGCACCCCTAGCTAGAGGCCCCCTTCTGCTCATTGTATGTCTCAACATTTTACACAAGTAATTGAAAGTCCTACTCGTCTTAACACCAGGTGTCTAAAAAAAATCATCTCTTATCGATCTTTTAATTACTAATCAACCCCATAAATATACTGCAACCGGGGTCTTTGCTAATGACCTAAGTGATCATTGTCTACTCTAGTCGGTGCTATTAGGCATACCAAAATCCCCCGTACCAAACCCTGCTTTGTTCTGAAAAGAAATGTTAAGCACTTTATAGAGCAAGCTTTTCTTCATGACTTAGTTCATTTTAAATGGGATCGTATTTTATTGATTGGTGATGTTGACCATGCTTGGAAGTATTTTTATGACAGTTTTAGTTATTTTTTAGATAAACATGCTCCGTTTCGCCGGTTCAGGGTGAAGGGCCGTGATACCCCCTGGTTCACTTCTGATCTGGCAGCCCTCTTACGCAAGAGGAATCTCCTTTGGGCTGCTGCGAGGAAGACAGGCTCTGAGGCTGACTGGCTTCTTTTTCGTCTACTGCGTAATCGCTGTACTGCTTCCATTAAAAAAGCCAAAAGCGATTTTTACTTATCCCAGACCACAGACAGTTTAAACGATCGTAGGAGATTTTGGCATACCATAAAATCCCTCTCTGCCAGCTCTCGCTGAGAGCTGCCTCCTAACATTGTTGTTGACTCCACCCCTGTGTCAAATAAGACAGAGATGCTTAATTGTTTTAATAAACATTTTATTGCCTCCAGTTCCTTGTTTGACACATTATCTTTTGGTAAATCATCTCCCTCCATCACCACCAGTCATGCCTCCAGTAGCCACACTTTCTCCTTCATCCCCTTCAATGTTGGGGAGGTTTGTAAGGTTCCAAAGGGCCTAGACCCCAAAAACCAGCAGGCCTGGACGATCTCCCCCCTTATTTCTTACGGCTAGCTGCAGATATTATAGCCAAACCACTGTGTCATGTTTTTAATCTTTTTATAACAAGCAATGTCATTCCAGATGTTTGGAAAACTGCAAATGTTCTCCCCTTATTGAAAGATGGTGATCCCATGGTGATGAATAATTACAGACCAATTTCCAAGCTCTCCATTTTAGCTAAAGTACTTGAAAGGCTGGTGAATGATCAAATCAAAGAATATTTAAGCTTGAACAACATTCTATCTCCTCACCAGTCAGGCTTTAGGAAGCAGCACGGTACAGTAACGGCTGCTTTGAAAGTAGTGAATGACATTGTTGAAGGCTTGGACGCAAAGAGCTACTGTGCTGCCCTTTTTATAGACTTATCCAAGGCATTTGATACTGTGGCATTCTATGCCAGAAGTTATCACATATAGGCCTGTCTGACCAAGCTGTTGGTTGGTTTGCAAACTATCTTTCAAATCGCAAGCAATGTGTAAAATTCAGCGGTCTCTCCTCAAGCTTTCTTAATGTGCCCAGAGGCGTTCCTCAAGGTTCGGTCTTGGGACCGACCCTTTTTACTACTTATATAAATGATGTGGGTCAAAGTATTGATGCCTCTGTACATCAGATGATACTGTTGTGTACTGTTGTGCTAGCACTGTTGCCTGTTTTCAGTCACATCTGTTCCACCTTAGGTTGGTGTTAAATTCAGATAAAACAAAAGTCATGTTGTTTTCCAATAAGAAAAAGTTACCAACTGTTCTTCCCTGCATCATGTCTGCACAGCACAACCCCATTGAAGCTGTTAACACCTACAGATACTTAGGCATCACCATAGATGAAAATATCTGCTTCAAACCATTATTGACAATCTCTTAAGGAAATTGAAATTAGAACTGGGATTCTTTTTAAGAAACAAGGCCTGCTTCTCCACTAGTGCGAGGAAACGGCTTGTAGCTGCCACATTTTTGCCGCTCTTGGACTACGGGGATGTTGTGTACATGAACGCCTCAGCTCACTCCCTTCATCTGCTGAACGCTGTTTCCCATGGGGCTCTGAGGTTCATAACCAACTGTAAACCCCTCACACACCATTGCACGCTGTACTCTGTAGTCAACTGGACATCATTATCAATGCGCAGATCACTGCACTGGTACAAACTCATCTATACCGCTATGCTTGGACTGCTGCCCCTCTACATATCACACAAACAGTACAGCTATAGACTACTATCTCAACATTACATCACTCTGTCCGTCCCCTCAGTACGCACGGTGCTTGGGGAAAAAGCCATATCATACTCTGCCCCCTCGACCTGGAACACACTTCAGCAGGAACTTAAGCTGAGCAGTTTGATACCCATCACGGATTTTAAACTCATTTTAAAAAACCTGGAGAAATCATCTGTGGGTGTTTGCACCTGCTATATCTGACTGTATATGGATTTCAATGACTACTTTTTTTGCGATGTTGTATTTGAGTGTTGCCTCTGTGTTTAGTGTCCTGTCTGTCTGTAACTTTGTGTGGTAGTGTTACCACTGAACAGATCTCTCTTGAAAATGAGACCTTGTGTCTCAATGACATTTTACACCTGTATAAATAAAGGCTAAAAAAAAAAAAATGATGATGCATGTTTGAGGATTAATGCATTGTTGCTCTTGATGTTTAACATGGGATTTATTGATAACAAATGTAATAAAGAATATAAGCAGCCTCAAAATAGGTGTCTGTAAAAGAGCCTTCCCTTTTTTGTTATGGGTAGTTGAATGTGCTGATGTATGGATAGATTCATAAAACCTACTATCTCTTCCTAATTCATGTCAGTGGTCCCTTGAAACCTATTGGATGCTGACCATGCTGCGGAGAAATCACTGTATTCTCAACTAAACCTAGACTAAACCTTGTACGACTACATGATTGACACATTTTGGAGGTCTCAATGTAAACCATACACCAATACTTCCCTAAAGAATCTGCAAAAGCATTTCGACTTCTCTTTGAATCTTATTTCAGCCACTTGTTCCTGTTCCTTTAATTGCTCCTCACACTTTCTTCCTCCTCCAATCCCCCTCCCTTTTGATATCCTCCCAACTGTCTAAAGACTATTCATACTTGTGCCCAAGAGGGGGGGTCACAAAGAAGTGTCACACAGAAATAGAAAGACTGAAAATCGAAGAATTCCATACAGAGACGGAGAAAAAAGTAATGCCATGAGCAACAGGCTGAACCCAGCGGGCTGACCTATACTGATTCAATCATCAATGTCTGTCTCAGCCTCGTACATGTTCAATCTGGCCATGGTCGGGGAATAAGAGCGAGGACAGATACCATCCCACAATATGTTCAAAATGTACTCGGTGCAAGAATCTCCAGCTGGCACAAACATGCTGCAAATGTTTCTCAATAGGAGGAAAAAGAGGGGGTAAATAAAAACACAAACAAAAGATGAATGAAAATGTCCTACCTGCATCCTCTCCAGCATATCGAAGAACTCTGCAGACTGAAACAGAAAGAGGAAGAATACAAAACATATAAGACTAGGGGTGCTAAACTTTGACTTCCAAAGCATCCTCTGAATCTACTGACACCAAAAACACATTTAGTCTGCACAACACCCTTTCCCTGACTCTAATTTACACTTTAAACAAGTGTTTCGACACTCAAAGCAAAACCAAAACGTATGAATTTAAAGGTCTTCCGTGGGTTACATTGGTGTTGACCGCAGAAGATATGACTGGCCAGCTCACTCTGTTTGACTCTCCTCAACTGTGTAAACTTAACCGTGTCAAAATAGCAAGGCAGGGGAGAGACTCCCAGCCCCTCACACCCACATGTACACACACTGATAAGCAACCACTTCCCCACACACTCGAACAAACATACGCAGTCTCGAGTCCATTTACACTTCTCTGTCTCCGGGGCGACCACCCCGACACATAAACAAGCTGTGAGGGTGTTAATGGGCTCCATGGCTAGGGTCTTTGTCCTCAGATTTCCTCACATGTATTTTGTTTAGTGCAATGTATGCCTTGTTGTTTCAGCTATACAAGTGTGTGTATGCGCACTCACTCAAAACCATGGCACCAAATTAACCCTCCTGTTGTCTTCGGGTTAAATCTGACCGATTTACAACTTTCATCAATCATCATTTTTTTGTTTTACATTCAATTGCATTAAGGCTTTATGATATCCTTCACAGTAGACATTTGAACATACAGTATACAATTTCTGATCACCACTGTCATTGCATTCTGGATGATTTAGTCAACTTTGTAAAACCCATGGTGTTCCCGGCCATAAAGAAAAGGAATTAGTAACCACCCGGATCAGATAAAACACACACACACACACACACACACACACACACACACACACACACACACACACACACACACACACACACACACACACACACACACACACACACACACACACACACACACACACACACACACACACACACACACACACACACACACACACACACACACACACACACACACACACACACACACACACACACACACACACACACACACACACACCCACACCCACACACTAGATGTGTTCCCCCCTGATGTGCCCAATCCCCCCATGTGAATCACACCTGGCACACACAAACGCACACGCAGAACAATTAGACACATTTCCCGCTCTTACAGTATGTACCCATCCCCCCACATGGATCACACCTGGCACACGCAATGCATGTTCAGTGTCTATTCTTTGTATATTTACTGCAGTTTGTCATGTATACCAGTAGTCTGATACAATATGCACAGTTTGAAAGGGTGTTAAATTAAATCTGGTGATGATGAATGGTTTTTGTGTTAATGTAATAGCACCAAAGTAAGGGGGGGGGGAAACGAAGACAATAGGAGGGTTACACTTCCTGCTTCTTGTTGAGAAACATTCCTGATAAAGAACTCACAACAGCATGGTTTCTCTTTAAGTGTTGGAACAAGAATCATGTTGTAACCAATGAAAACAAGCATTGCTAATACATCAACTACTGTATAAGCATCCTATATATATAACACTTTAAATGACTTTTCAGCCAATCCAACACACCAACATGCACTTTCACTCTTATGAAGGCACCAGTCTCAGAGTGGCACACTCAGTAATGTCACAAAATACAATTCAAGAGGAAATAAATGTCTTGCCGATAAACTGAAGCTCATAACCAGATAAATCTTGAGAAGTGTTTGAATCGCTGTATACCGATGGTAAAAAAAAGTAATAACCCCATTTTGCTTCTCGGTAATTTGGAATACACAGTAATAAAAAATGTGCTACGCTGGTAACCTGCACTTATCATAACCACTCCCACTGCAGATAGAACAACACACACACACACACACACACACACACACACACACACACACACACACACACACACACACACACACACACACACACACACACACACACACACACACACACACACACACACACACACACACACACACACACACACACACACACACACACACACACACACACACACACAGAGCTTATCAAGCAGTTAATATTAACCAGTTAGAAGTGAAGTAAGCCGATGCAGTGCCGTGAGCAGAGTCAACACCAGACAGCCAGACCAACAATATTCAACATCTTTTAGATGGCTACTGTGGCAGTCAGCATGCACTCTTAGCAAACAACACTCGCTACATCTAAGTGTGTGTCTGTCTGCGTTCGCATGGTTTAATGGTGACTGGGTTAATATGAGGGCTAAAAGAGGAAGGAAGGAGGTTTATTTATAAGAAGCAGCTTTTGCGGTCTTATCTTTTATTTCCCTTGAATCTATCGAGATAAGAGCTGCTTGTACTTATTCACTGTTGACCATGGCATTTTAAAAGACGCACTGTTGCAGCTTGTCCTGGCACTATGAAAGGGATCCTGCGGTGATCACAGAGTGTTCATTCATCATCCACAGACACTGCGGTGACCAGAAAGGTGCTTGGACAAGAGACATCTCTCTTTCATCTATTCAGTTTTCTTCTCTTTTACTCTCTTTCCTCTTCATCCTGCCTCTTTGTGTGTTTTGCCTCTCTTTCTCTCTTTAGCCTGGCAACAACATCTGCATCTCTTATCTCCCCTGGCAACGTGCTCGGGCTATCGCAGGCTGCAGGCAGATTAGATCAGCTGCCTGCAGTCGGCCTGACTGACAGACGTGTTGGCTGCTAGAATTCACACATATTCATGTAAAGTCATGGACACAATCATCCGCACATTGACAGAAATGAGGAGACGTCACAGACAGGGACAGAGGCCTCTGTGTCTCTTGGTGTTATCTCCAGGATTAATGGAATATTACATGATTTAAATATAAAAAAAAGCATTTGAAAACTTGACGAAAGGAGTTAAATGAAAATGAGCTAACTGTGCTAGGTGGTGTGTTTCTTTCTTTTTGTCATTACTTCTTTAGAATCTTTCTGCTCTGTGTATTCCTAACTGACAGTATTACCACTGGTATCATGCTCTAATTATATCCATAACAGCAACTTTCTGTCTCTAGTTTAGTGCAGTAGTTCAAAATAACAGCCAAAATCAACATTATGCTAGCATGACTTAGCGGTAGATGCACAGATTCTGCTCTCCTGCCCACAACATGACTCCTTCTCTGGGTCAAGAAGGTGACGGGTGGATGAAGGGATAAGCCTGAGCCGGCAGCTCTGAGCTCCACGGCTGACAGATATGAAGGAAGACTCAAACACTCTTATGTGTCGGATACCTGGGACACCGGCTGACATCTGTATTTGATATGTGAGTCAATAAAGTTTTGGCTTGGTCCCTGGGTTACGAAATATTGCTGCGAAAGATTCACATGTAGGTGTGAATGTGCTAAAAATAATACTTTAAAAGTTTCGGAGATGTGCTTTTCCTCCTGCAAGCTATTCTTTCACTGTCAAGTTCACTATAGTAGATGTTGTATTAACAGGATAACCAGCATGTTGCTGCTGAGCAAATGATGAGAAGATTTCCAAAGATAATTGCTCACATTTGAGTAAATTGCTGCTTGAACTACACTACACCACACCACACATTTGGATCTTAAAACATTACTCAAAAGCAGACTGTGTACTTGTTTTATGAGTCAACATGCAGACTTACCTTAGCTACAGCTGCTAAACATTAAGGCCACTGATTTCTCTGTCTTCCTCTTATTCTTACCTCTCGTCTACATTAGAGAGTGACTTCCCTCTCACAAAGTGTATTTGGCCTTGACTGAAGCTCAAACAGGAAATTCAAGTTACTCTGAATCTTAGGGACAGAACAGGTTATTCCACAAAGATAGACTCAAAAGCACACTCACTTATACACATTACATTATGTGTAATATGGATAGAATTACCGACTTTCCTTGAGTGCATTTATCCCGCTATCTTAATTTAACCCTGTCTACTTCTTTTTACCCACCACTGTCACCTGACCTCCAAGTTTAAACACCTGTCTTAACAACTGAACAACTGTCCTAAAATCAAACTTCTCCCCCAAAGGACACTCAGTTGTTAAGTAGCTCCAGTACTGCTTTATGTGTGGCCTTCCAGGAGAATCATCTTTATGGCCACTTTGTTAGAAGAGCATGCCAATAACTGCGCTGCGTAGCAACGATATGCAATCTGTGCAATCACATGTGAGTGCTTTGTATTTATGAGTAGCGCATTAGTCATCACATTCAATGCACACAAGAGGATTTGAACACTATTGACATTTTGTTAACAATTAGAGGATCAGGGAAAATGTTTTTAAAGAGGCCCCATTTTGCTCCTTTTCAGGTTCATATTAGTATTCTGTGACTCTACTGTGACATGTTTTAATGATCAGAAAGTGCTTTATTTTCCTCATAATGCCTGTACTGCAGCACCTCTTTTCACCCTCTTGTTAGTTACAGGGCTACTGCAAGCAGCCAGTCTTCTTTTCCAAGCAAGAAACAACCATAAGAGACCCACGGAACTTTACTTTGTTAAGTATAATTGCCACTCAAGGCCTTTACATTTTGAGTGCCTCAAATCAACCTTATAGGGAGATCGCGCACCAGAGGCATTGCAAAGTAAAAGCGAGGCATGACGGGAACAAATGCAGATGGTGTCATTATTCCAGAGCCATTCAAAATTAACTTCAGTTCATTTGACTTCACATTAAATAAAAACTAGAGCTACTTTAACAATGGCTCAGTTCCGTTAAGTGCTCCAGTTCGCTTTTCCAGTGAGACATTTCACAATATCACAGCCTTCCCTGAACGCAGCTACTATTAATGGTATTAAGAAAATGAGCCTTTCTTTTTAGGATACAAAAGTCTGCTGTGAAAAGGTCTATGCTGGACGATTGACTGTGATTACAGGAATGTTCGCACATCGTAACTTCTTTACCAGTGTGACGTTGATGATGAATAGCTGACCATTAGACCACTCCAGCTCACAGCAAAATGGTGGGTTGCCGACTGATAATTACCAGAAGTCAACCACACAGCGAGAGGAAAATTGATGTCCTTCCATTTCAGATATCCTTTCATTTATATTCTCACCGTAAATGGTATTTTTTATGTCTGCCACATTATGGGTCAATCAGTGACCATTAGCCCACATTGCCTTTCTGTTGCTTTCCTGCTTTTTGTGCTAACTCCCTGTGTTGTCTTCAGCAGATTCAATAATAATAATGGCTAAGTTCAAGGTGACATACTGCAGAAAGTGGCTTCCTCTTGCAGGAGCCGCCATCTATTTCCTCTCTATCCCCCTGCTTATCTGCCTCCCTGCAAAAGGTCCCTCTCTCTTATCATGCTGGAGGAAAACCTGAAATATTCTTACGAACAAATGCAAGGCAGTGTGAGTAATTACCCTTCTAAAAACATCAGCAAATTACAATTCATACAATTTACATAAGGTAAAAAGTATAGCACTATAATATGTCACTACATGAGTCATTGCGGCAACACCTGGGAAGGATGACTGGGCAGTCTGACAGATTGAATTTGTATTCATATTCAGTTTGGTTTTGCTCTGATATGTTTTTTTTCAATTTGCCAAGTCACAGCTCTGGCCAAAGTTACCTTTGATGGCACCGTTTGATTGAACTCAGCATAGCAACTTTCAAAAAAAGCTTCCAACCTTTTCTTACTTTAGTTGGTCATAAACAAATCTTAACCCCAGGATAATTTAATTGCAATTTCCTTTTAATAACACATCTTCTTATTGGCAATAAGAAAAGCATCCCGAGGACTGCAAGTCATACCGGAACTGCACATATGGGAATATAAACAAGCAATATCTTTATCAGGCTTTTATTACCCCTGCATATAAAAGGCAACTTAACAAATATTAAGTATTTCAAGTAGATATTAAAATGAAAAAATGACTTGACGCCTTGAGAAGCATTTACTGCAAGACTGGGAAGAATGGGGTCGACATTTCCATGTTTAAAATAAATAATGAAGAATCTTGCTTGAACAGAGGCTGCCCTATTTTCAATTATGAATGCATGTTGTTCATGAGATTATAATATGCCATACAAATTGGATTATATGTTAACAACATAAAACCAAAATATCATGTAGGGTGTTTGCGGATTAGAGTTTGTGTTTTACCACTTTAATACACTGAATCTACATACATATTGTACGTGCAAATGTATCATTTGCTGCCAGAATACACAGCAAGTAGAGGACAGAACAGACAATTGTACCATGGATTAATAAGGACATATAAAAACATCAAAGCCTGTAAAAACCTTAATTTAAATTACGCATGTGTCATTGTGTGAAAATAGTGGTGACATGACACAGCAGTTTGACACTGTTTCTTATTAATATCAGAATCAGTACAATCAATAGATTTTCCAATACGCCTCAATGAAAACCTCTATTAGTCAATATACATCTAAAAAAAACGTGTGTGTTCACATGTGTGTCCGAACATATGTGTGCACAGGTGTGTGTGTGTGTGTGTGTGTGTGTGTGTGTGTGTGTGTGTGTGTGTGTGTGTGTGTGTGTGTGTGTGTGTGTGTGTGTGTGTGTGTGTGTGTGTGTGTGTGTGTGTGTGTGTGTGTGTGTGTGTGTGTGTGTGTGTGTGTGTGTGTGTGTGTGTGTGTGTGTGTGTGTGTGTGTACCTTGATGCTGGGTGGTGCAGTGCGGGGCGGTGATGGGGGACATTCTCCCAGAGGGACGTTGGTAATGTTCAGCAGCTCCTGTTTCCTGGAAAGTAGAGGACAACATGAGGAATGAACAAGATTGATTTGTTCCAATGTTTTTAATAAAAGGTCACCCCTCCTCATTTGGGTATGCAGTGCACCCTCACAGTTATTTGATTAGGCTGATCCTAGCACTGTCCTATCCCTTATTTGAGTGTGTAGATGAAGGACATCTTCGACCAATATTGTCCTGTTGATTAACCCTCAATCAAGCCTGAAGAGAAACACTGTTATGTATAATTAAAAACGCCCTGAAGAAACAAAAATCAACAATCAATTTATCCTGCTAACGAGTTTGGCCTGTGAAAACAAAATGACAACCTAAAATAATAAACAGTTTGCCAGACCTGCCATTATTATCCACTTCATACCAAAACACAATTAAATACAATTACATATCGCATATTGAAGATCGTTTAAAAATATATATAAACTTAACTAACTTTTTAAAATCTAAGTCTTTATGTCCCCACCACTTTTCAACACAAAGTGACACCTTTGTATCGATGCATACTTAGGACCCTAAAAAGTAAGCAACCTAAATCGAAAGCACTGAAGCTAGCTCATTGTGTAAAGCAAGACCTTCAAACTTACTACATTACATTTTATCACTGGTATCATTGTCCATGTTTTACTGTATTTTTTCTGTTTTGCTTTTATTTTACATTTTAAATGTTCTTTTTTCAATTGATTTTTGTTAACCTATTTTCATTTCTTGTCAGCTTTAATTCAAGGGAATTTCGTTAGGATCACTGTAGATGTTTTATCTTGTTCTGCATTTCTTGTTCTGTAAAGCACGTTGGGCTGCTTTGTGCATGAAAGGTGCTATACAAATAAAGTGTATCATTATTACTATTATTATGATTTTAGCTAAAATGTAAGGTTTTAAAGTGAGCTACAGTAGAGAGCCTGTTGGAGTTGTGCAGTGAGGTATCAGACAGTGGCTGGGGTCCCGGGGGCCATCAGGGAAACTTGAAGAGAAGTCCTCTGAGACCCGCAGCCTCCTCTTTCATGCCATGCTTTCTCTGTGCAGCGTGCTCAGAAGCACGAGTGCACATTAACCTGCCGTGTATTTGGAGGCTTTTTTTAATGAAATGTTCAACTATAACAACGATTAAAGTCCTGTTTTAATACCAACAATATGTTATGTTTTATATAAACATATTATTTAACCCAACACATTGAGTTGCTCTGTTATAAAATACCTCAATGTCAATGAAACAACTACATTGTAAGGTTGACAATGAGTGTATTCAAATATTTACAAATGCGGCTTTTGATAAATAATCGTCAATAACGTGGATATAATCACTTTCTGAAACACGCCCTGCCTCTTTCCTGTGCCTAAGAGGCCAGTGTCGTCAAGGCTTTCTCTAGTATTGCACATTTGTATATCAATATGTATTTGACTAAAAAAGTATGCAGCTGTCACAAAACCTAATTCCCCCTGGGATACATAACGTGTTCTCATTGTTAAGGGCAAATCATAGAACAACTAGAAGAGGGTTAGTTCATAAAATGATATAACTTCACTGTAATGCACCCTTTAAATCCAGGAAAATGCAACACATATGCCATATTAGGATATTACAATGTCCAAAATATAATATCTAGTGTTGTTTACGGTTATATTTATTACATTACATTACATGTCACTTGTTAGATACTTTTATCCAAAGCGACTTACACACTCAATACTGTGGGCAATCCCCACAGGAGCAATTTGGTGTGAAGTGTCTTGCCCAGGGACACAACGACATGCTGACTGGGGTTTGAACCTGTGCTCCCCTGATCCGAACACCAATACACTAACCCACACGCCATTTATGATATTAATTCATTTTATAGCCCTTAAAGGAAAGATAAGTGTTTCAATTAAGTGCTTATTTAAAATTAATAAGCTGCTGCTTTCCTAATAGCCTATCTTTCATTCTCTCTTGTGGCTTTTGGTGGCGAAAACACTGCCGCATATAAATGTGAAATATTGAACTTGAAGTAGCTTGCCAAAAAAGGAGAAACATTCGTGACTTAATTTAATCACCAGCGCTCCTTGCAGTTGATTGTCATTTCCAAATAATTTCTACCTGTGGCTCGAACAGCAACAGCAACAGTCAAAGCAAAAAGCAAAACCAAAGCAGGCTGGATTCTCACTGAGTCACTGCAGGCTAAAACCACATTCCTGTTTCACCATATTTGTTCCACTGTCCTGAGGAAAAGCCCATACTGGCCAGTGCTTTCCACAGGTTCAGCATCACACAATGCATCACTGTGTCTCACTGTGTATGTAACGATTCAGTGTGTTAGCTCGAAGTAAACCAATGGTGGACCGTGTTTGAAAGAGCTTTATGAGCCATCAGTTTCTTTTTTTGCTGGACAATGTTCGTTGTTCTTCCTCTTTGTTCTCTCTGTCACAGGTAAGGAGGACACTGTGTTTGACCTGTGAAAGAAAAAGCTTGCTAATAGGGCGGATCCCAGCTGTGTGTCTCTCCAGCTGACCTGTGTCCACACACACACTTACTGTACACAGACTGAGAGAAAGGCTGTTTGCAGAGGGAAATCGCTTGTGTCCATTAAATAAAGAGGGAAAGACGACAAGCCGGTGTCCTTGCAGCATGGGCTGTCTTTGTGGCGATGAAACAAAAGCTACGTCACCTACTCCCACCCAGGAAGAATGGAGGAAGTGCGCATACGGAGAGAGAAGGAAGGAGGAAGCAAGGAAATAATTTAGGAAGAACAGGTCATGGAGAAAGTGAGTCAGAAGAGGGAACTTTGGAAAGAGGATTAGACGAGATGTGTGCACTCAAGGCTAAGCATAGCATCAAATGACAGCCAGTATCCTTAGGAACTATGTTTACATAGGACGATTAATCAACATATGATTTATGTACGGTAAAAATAGACTGCCAACGCCGGAAGAAGTGTCCTTTAAAAAGGTGGAAAGTAAGGGTGTGGTGGATGGGAGTGCACAACAACAGACTTTCATAGAGGAGACCATCACAGATGTTGTGCCTAAAATGCAATAACATTCAGTGTCACTGAGCTAAACAAGTATAGGGGCCAGAAAAAGATCATTTGTAACACATGTCAAGGTTATTTCAGTTAAAGTTCTCCGTATTGAGGTTCCCTTCGATTTTCTTCGAAGCAAGTACATGTCATTTGTGAGAGGACATATTTGTTGGTTTGGGCTAATTGCATTAGCTTTGCATTTTCTTTCCTTAGCCCTGAATCAACTGTTTTAAATGCATGTTCATAACTTAACCGTAGTGTTTACGGCAATAGCCACAATCTTTCCTTAACATTGACCTGGTTGATATTATAATAATAAATAATAATAATAGATTTAATTTGTTAGCGCTTTTACAGGTGCTCAAAGACGCTTTACAGATATAGTGAAGGGAAAAGAAAAAGAAGGAACAACAAATAAATATATAGTTAAAGTTAAAGTCAAATAATACAAAAACAATCACACATTAAAAGCCAGATTGAAGAGGTGAGTTTTTGTGAGTTTTTTGAAGGTGGTGAGGTCAGTGCAGTCTCTGATGGGTTGGGGGAGTGAAACTCACTAACTAATCACTAACTAATGTTGGGATTCGATGTAATCAAGGATTTCATGTGTTGAAGGACAGTAACGAGAAGACACAAACATTTAAAAACAGCTTGCTGTAAGAGTCAGAAACGCTGCTTTTGGCACCACAAGAGGAGACTTACAATGCTGTAAAGTTAGCTGTGCCTCTCAAGAGGAACACCGTGTTATCAATTTCAGTTCTGACTTAATGGATAAATGTTAGATTTTTGATTAGATATTTCTATCCGTGCTTTTCTGTTGAAACCTTCAATGTTGGCTTCGAGGAAATAAGCAACTGGGCTGTGAAATGAAATCACAAGGTCAAATTACATTTAAACCCCTGGCTCAGAGCTGGTACAAACAGTGCACGGCAGAAATGTCCCAGTGAGCCAAAGTGCAGCGTTTGCCACACAATTGCATTATTTCACAGTAAATACTGGCTGCGGGGAACATGTGGCAGCTGTGTTGGTTTGTGTGACTCTCTTTGTGGCTGGGCGCTACGCCAAGAGCGCTGAAGTCACCTCTTAAAAATACATTCATCCACAACAATAAGCGTCAACTTTAATGGGTTTTTAGGAAAACAGTTGTTGAATAAAGTGAACTAAACTCAAGCCTTTGTCATCTTGAGCAAAGATGAAGTGGTTGTAAATCTGCTAAAGCGAAAATAGGGCAGATTATGCTCTAAATTTACATCCAACCTGGTACAAAATGTTCCATTTTTGAGCACCAACATCTACATAATCCTGCGTGCATTATGCTGCCGCTAATTATCGTTGATTCAACAGTAATTACATCTGCACAGTAATCATGTTTATCTACCGATGCCGGTGGCGATGTTTGCGTGAGAGAAAGAGAGAGACAGATAGAGGAGGGAGGGTAATACGTCTCTGTTATTTCTTCTATTGATTCACCCCTTGATATAAGATTAGGACGGCAGGACAGTAGGCACAGGCCGGGACACGGAGAGCGAAGAGAGTGGGAGAAAATAGGGGAACAACAGCTCCATATAACCCAGATGATAGACCGATCACAGGAAGAGGAGATAGGGGGATTAAAACCAAAGTGGAAACCAAAGTGATGGAGGGGGCAGGGAGGATAAGGGGGAGACAAAAGACAGAGAGGGTGAACTCTTGTCTCTCCCAGGGGGCTTACTGTGCACTTCTGTTGGGCTTAATTTTTGTTATGAAACCTGATAAGAAGCCCGATCCTCATGCCAATTGGCCATTTAGACAACGGATGGTTTCTCCAATGGAGTTAATACAACAGTAATTAGTGTCATGTCTCGGAAACTTATCATGAAAGTCCATTCTTTATATTAGTTTCGTCATGTCCCTTTGTTCTGTCTTATTGTAAAAAGTATTCCTCCTCTCGTTTCAGAACTCCATGCTCCCCGCTCCTGTGTTCGTGATTGTTTCCACCTGTTCCCCTCACCTTGTGTATATATTGTGTTAGCCCCACCTGTCCAGTGCCAGTTCGTTTCTTATTCATGACCACGTTCAAGCCTGCTCCATGGTCGTATCCTGTTTTCTCAAGATCACGATTTTTGCATTTAGTTTTTCCTCGGACGAGGGATTTTGTGTTTCTTGTTTTTGTTACTGTGTTAATTCCAGTAAAGTCTTTATTTTTGAATACCACCCGAGTCTGAGTCTGAGTTGTGCATTTGAGTTCATGCCTCTGAGTTCACCCCTTGACAATTAGAGGCAGAGGAAAGGAGAAACATTAAGGTTGTGTGGAGGTGGAGAGCGTCGAGGCCCTGCTGTGGAAGGTGTAGGACCTGTCAACCCTGATGTATAATCACGCAGACTGAGATCATACAAAATCGGACCACACAGCGAAATCCGCAGCAACATTACATATGAGACGTGACAGATGCAGCTCTAATGAGCAATTAAGGGGCTGGTGCTACAGGAGGCATGTGGCGATGCTTGTAACTTAAACCAAAGTTAATGAAGTTACGAGATCGGAAACACATCTTAAGGAAGATATGAGTAGTGTTTTAATGATCAGGGCTAAAGGTGCTAACAGCTGCTTTTTCATGCATTTGAAATGATTAAGGCTCATAATGTAATAAACTAAAAATGTTAGACGTACTCAGTCCAACAGGATGAGATTTACATCGTACTGGATGGATTTCTAACTTTGGTACAGGGAGTCATATTTCAAAGTCAAAAGTCAAAGTCAACTTTAATGTCAATCTTTCAGTTTGTGTGCGCAGACAGAGAGATCGAAATGACTGCCTGCATTTTAATGGGTCAAATAGTTTATGACCAAATATCTGCATTCCCATGACTTTAAGCTGTACACGCACATATTATATCCATGTGCACTACATTATGCTAACAATCTCACTGGTGTGAAAAGCACTGTTATACAACTGTACACCTAAACACTAAACTGAAAACATTTGAATGCTTTATGCATAAGAACAATGTGATAATGGTTACACACACATGTATAACTACTCCAAACATAACCTTTAAAGTCTTTATGTAATGCTCATTACAACATATTGAATTGAGTGTCTATTACTGAATGTGTGAACAGGGAATTTGTCTTCATGTTTGGGGGTTACTTTAGCAAAACTATTACTTAGAACAACTGTTGCATTGAAAGGTACAAGGCAAGGTCACAGTGTTGTCATATCTCCCAATTTCCACCGTCCTATCTAATATCTATCAGTCCGTTCTTGTTACAAAGTCCACTCCACAAATAGAGGTAAGAAATGAAAGTATGAGTCAGCTGCCCAACAGGGGAGTACAGGCATCTGAGAGATGCCCAGATATGCGGAGAGGTCAGGGGAGCAATAATTAGAAGGCAACTGCACTCATGTCACCGGCTGTTTCCTGTGGGAACGTCAGGCCTCGCCCTGTCTCTCTGACTGTGATATGAATAGATATAAAGAAGACAGCAGACTGGAGATATGACACACAACCTGAAACACTCATTATGAAAAAAGAAGACTGAAAGACGGGTGGTGAGGGGGAAGCATGTCTCCTGAAAAGACATCTGCTATTTTTATAAATGAATATATAAGATATATATTTGTACAAACACAATTAGTTCTTAACTACAGAGTTGGCAAGCAGAAATAAGATCAATATAAATACATGTTTTATCTCTATTAACAGCATGAGTATTGGCTACGGTCTACATGTACACACAAACAGTCACACATTTGCACACAATTAGCCACATACACAAAACAAACAAAAACAAACAAAACAACTCATCTTTTCCACCATCATTAAGCCATGCAATGCTCAGACCTGTGTGTGTGTGTGTGTGTGTGTGTGTGTGTGTGTGTGTGTGTGTGTGTGTGTGTGTGTGTGTGCGTGTGTGTGTGTGTGTGTGTGTGTGTGTGTGTGTGTGTGTGTATGTGTGTGTGTGTGTGTGTGTGTGTGTGTGTGTGTGTGTGTGTGTGTGTGTGTGGTGTGTGTGTGTGTGTGTGTGTGGTGTGTGTGTGTGTGTGTGTGTGTGTGTGTGTGTGTGTGTGTGTGTGTGTGTGTGTGTGTGTGTGTGTGAGTGGGATGTGTTGCAGACATTATTTAACATATAAACAAAACTTAAGGAAAACAACATATTGCCAAACACTCCTACACACAAACTTCAACAGTAACAACTTCTATAAGTGACAGACTGAAACCCATGTCAACAAGCACACACACACACACACACACACACACACACACACACACACACACACACACACACACACACACACACACACACACACACACACACACACACACACACACACACACACACACACACACACACACACACACACACACACACACTGCATTTTTCCTGTTTAAAACTGAGCACTTTGGTTCCCCTGCATCATTTTAAAACTCGGCTGGGTGACATGCTGTGTGATACTCATGGTACCTGTCACTGTAAATAGAGTTTTGTAAACTGGACCCTGTACATTATGTTGTATGTCTTCCTTATTGTTGTTCTGTTGTTTTTATGTTACATGTGTAACTAATGTCCTGCAGGTCACCCTTGAAAAAGAGATCTTTTGATCTCAAGGGGCTTCACCTGGTTAAATAAAGGCTACACACAAACAAACACGTCACACACACACAAACAAACAAGCTCAGAGACCTTCAAGTGGCTCTTGTGCGACTCCAAACTGGTAACAGGGTTCTGTTATTGTGCCTGACTCAGTACCACCGTTATAATAGTTTTCAATTAAGCATAGCTTCGTTTTTAATTAAAAAAGCTTTTTGGTTTCAGTTGATTACATTCGCTAGTCTTTTTGTCAGCCAATGTTCAGTTCTGCCTCTGATTTGCTATGGTGCTAAAGATTTCTGCTGTGACTGGTAGCTTAATTTTACTTTTCATTTCAAAGTCTAAACACAGCACGAAAGAGTTTGGTAAGTTGCGAGCACTTGGCTAACCCTGTTCCTTTCAAGGCAAAGGAGCATCAATGAGTGAATAACTATGGTTGGTTGTGCAGATGACAAACCGACTGTTTCCCAGTGTATGCTAACATTAGCGGCTACTTCCTGCTCTTTATTGGGTTTTGGAAAAATGGCCGCTTCTGCTAACACAGCCAAGCACGTTACCTGAGATGATTACGTTTTTCAAGCACATGGGGTAGTCCTCATCCTACAAGCCTTTTTTAAAGAGAATGTACTATACAACGAGTACTTGGTTGATGAAGATGCAGCACCTTTAAGGAGCCAAACATGTCAGAATAAACATCATACTATAGGGCTAACTTTCTTTACACTGCAATTAAAAAGATGTGGTATGGTGCCAATCATTTCTGCTGTGACTGGTAGACTAATTTAAATTCTAGGTTTTAACACACAGGAATTTAAGGAAGTTACATTGTAGAGTTATTAATTAAAGTACATATGAGTAGTGGTGTGCATGCTGGTGCCATTCCTGCAAAGACCGTGCCACACTAAATCAAACCAGGTCAAAAAAGCTAGGACAGCCATTGCCCTCCACTCTCTCAAT
The DNA here is from genome assembly GCF_902827115.2 of Pseudochaenichthys georgianus. Lineage (NCBI taxonomy): Eukaryota > Metazoa > Chordata > Actinopteri > Perciformes > Channichthyidae > Pseudochaenichthys > Pseudochaenichthys georgianus. Next base: position 34,196,380 of record NC_047515.1, read on the forward strand.
AATGTCTCTATTTAATCCAAGTGCCCGACTACCAGACACCAGTGAAGGTCTCACCCTCTCTCTCCAGGCACACACACAGTCCCACCCAAGGAAACTATGAGTGTGTGCGTCATTTTCTTTCCATCCCAAGGAAACCAGGTTAATTATACTGCAGTGAGTGTGTTACTCTGCATGACACTCATGTGGTTCACTTACACATAATAGCTAGCAAGACGCCACATTATTGACTTCTTTAAAGATCACATGGCTAAATGACCAGCTTCTTTGACACATGCACACAGTATCTTTGACACTGGATTTACATTTTAAACCTCACAGAAAAACACTACAGGCCATTAAAGGTTACACACTGCAGCTTTTGTCTTACCTTTAAAATGTCAGTGTTGTTTTGTGTCTCGCTGCACAAAGAGTGCCACGAGACCTTTGATACGATTACTTGCTACTTCCCAACAGCAGGGAGACACTGATAAAGGCCACGGGCTGAATCATGTTTGTGTATTTGTCTATGGTTGTGCTTTACGAAGTTTATCACATTTCATTTGGATAGCTTCGGGCAGGGCTAATGATCAATTTACTGCTGGGGGACTATAATAACTATAATTAGTAGGTGCATAAACAAGTCTTTTGAGCGAGGGAAACCCTGAAAAGCAGATCAATTTTGAATAACAACATTTTGTAAAGTGAAATCTACATTTTAAACAACTCAAGGTCAGAACAACTCTGAGAAGTATGAGTTTAACAATCTGTGGGGTGATTTTATGGAATGAGTTGGAGCAGGAGTTAAAAACAAAGCACACAGCATAATTCAGTTTAAAAGGATGTACAGAAACACTTTTTTGGAAAAATATGAGAATGAAGAAAGGTAATTGAAGATGAGAAATGATTGTATATGTATGTATAAATGTAAATGTAAGTAGGAATAACTTGCATAATGATTTAAAGGACAATCATTGATCAAGTAAGGGGTGGGAATTAATAAGCATTTGCTTCCCTCCTGCTCCCTTTCGGACACACAGTGATTTATTATTATTATTAATATGAGACTTTTTTGTTTTTTTGTTGAATATACAAATTATTACCATGAATGTGGATAAATACTCTATTATAACAATACGGTATTCTGTTTTTCACATTTGTTATTTGTTATTTTTTAATCTGTTCGAAATAAAGACTGAAAGAAAAAGAAATGTTTGTTTGGGTTCAATTTATGAAAAGGTGTCATGAAAATTCTCTTTTCAATTACTGTCTGTTATCACAATATGCTGTCTTCACATGATGGTAAACGGAAGGTGTTGCCATAATCATCCTTTCATTTGATGTCATTTGCAAATGCTTTCTGCCACTTAAATTGCGTGACAAAAAAGGTTTGCATAGTCTCTTTATCTGAAGCTGAGTGTTATTTGATGATGTACCCAGACTTTCAACAAATACAAACTGCAGTAAAACATAGTTGCCTGGCATTATAGCTCTCTCTGTCATATCTCAGGAAACGCCATAAATCATAGCTAATCCTATTCATGTTCTGCCCACTTCCTCCTTATCATTGGCCAATTTAACCCACAGATCAGAGGGAAAGGAAGAAATAATCATCATCATCAGACAGATCACTGAGAGTGAAGGCCGCAAAGCGAGGTATGGAGAGACAGAGAATAAATGAATCTCTAACTATAAATAGCATCCTCAATCCCCTGAGCAGAGCTGGGTAAATAGGGCCGTCTTGGTTGGGTCTCTGGACACTTGTTAGAGTTAATACCTTCTCATCCATTACACCGCAAGACAAGGCTGACTGTCACACATATACACACCAACATATTCGTACAACTAGACAGCGAAGAGTCATGTAAGTTCAGGTGCATATAATGTCCTGCATGTTTGTGTGTGTGACTACTGTACTAGCAGTCCCCTGCAGCTGCCAATCACAACAGAGGTGAAACATACACAAGGGAGTAACTGAGAGTTCAGAGAAAAAACAGGCGGAGACGGTGGAATGGAAATACGAGTGAGTCAGTGAATAGAAAGCGCTGTGTTTAACAGCCGGAGAAGGAGGGTTTGACAGGGAGAGCAGGGAAGGGGCGGGACAAGGAAAAACTGTGTAAGGCGGTTAAGAAAAGCAACATGAATTCTCTTTTAAACATCAGCTCAGCTTAACAAGATTTTTTTCTCTGAGACGAAATGTTAAGAATATTCCATAGGCTTCACAAAAAAGAATATGATACATTTCAATTGTCCAAACACTGTTTAGCATCTGAACACCCATTATTTATTATTTTGTTTTCAAGAGTTTTTTCATGTGCGAACACCTGCATGCCTGGCTAACCGTGTAACTTTCAAGGCCAATAAGTCATTTATTAGTGAATAACTATTTGGTTGTGCAGGTTAACTGTATCCGAGAGTATGCTAACATTAGCGGCTACTTCCTGCTTCTAATTGGATTTGGGGAAATGTAGCCAACGCTTCAGAAAACACAGCCAAGCACGTTACCTGCGATCATTACGTTTGCCAAACACATGGGTTAATCGTCATCCTAAAAGCCTTTTTACAGGTGAAATTACTAAACAAACACTGACTTGGTGGTTGATTAAGTTGCAGCACCTATAAGGATTATATTAGAATAACAAGCTCTACACTGCAGTTGAGGAAAAAATTAAGTTTCTTTATTACCATGTCTTTAATAGTTTTTGAATAATGTATCATGTATATATCATTCTTGTTTTATCATGGGGAAATTCAAAAGGGTTTTCAAACCAAGTGATGAAACTAATATGTGCTTTAAGCTAGCTGGCAGCAGCTAATTGTATCCTTTATTTAACGTTTTTATTTCAAATGTGTGGTTTGCCGACTACAAATCACACCTTGGTTTATTTACCCCTTTCAGAAATTAAAGACAAACCCTTTAAACATTTAAAGGGGTGAATCTGCTGCCATTTGAGAGCAGAAAGCTTGACAGGGGTTGTAAAAGAAGCCAGTCGTAATATTACAGCCACATAGCCACCATCTGTTCTCCGTGTTAGCCAGTTTTACCCGGTTTATTTGTTATTAGATTAGATTGAATCAGTGTGCAGTCGCACAGCAGAAGTAGAAACTACAGACGTGCCTTGTATTGTGTGCATGTGTGTCATTTCCTTCTTCTGGACAACTGTCGGGCTGGCTACAGTGTCGCAGCTCACAGTGTGTCGGAGAAATGGGTTTTAGCTGCGACCAGCTGCTAGCGTAATTTATTCTCTCAGTTGTTAATCTCCAAACATTTCAACAACCACATGGCTTCTGCAGGACACAGTTACACAGACTCCATGAGCCTGGCTGGATGGTATATGAGAGGCTCTAATCCTGAGCTGGTCAATTTCACACAAAAAAGCTACATTTCAAGTGTACATGCATTTGGATACACATGGACATTTTCAGAAGCTCTTCAAAGAGAGAGAGAGAGAGAGAGAGCGCTGATTTTTGAATATTCTATTTGATGTTGTTATGCTCTGCAGGAGATCCATACGATCTTCATAATAAGGGCCCTCAAAGAGATAGACCACTGTCTACTGTTTGATGAGATTTTCTCTTTGGGGACCGCGACTGTTGAGATACTTGTGTAACTGTCAAATCAAATCAATCTATTTACCCCAGAGGGAAATATCAAATGTGTGCTGCTGGGTTTAAACACCAAAACAAATCAGACCACTGGGACAATCACTCGAAACTGTGAGAACATAACAAATGATTAAAAACAACAGGAGAGGAAAAAAACTAATATCATATCAAGTGTTAGATTCTACAAAAATATGTGTCGAAAAAGAAAGAAGATATTGTTTATTAAAGTGCACACGGGACAGTTTTCCATGTTTAGACCATCAAAGGTCATCAATGGCAAAGTTCAGTAGTGACCTGAAAGCAAGATCTTAAATTCTCTGTGCAGGACAATGTATGGGCCTGCTTCCAGTAAATATCCCTGATCAGTGTCTGACTCACCCGTATAACTGTCTCCTGTCACATTAAGCATGTTCTTCCTGCCTGTGTAAAGATTTCCATGTCAGGCAACATTAAATCAAGATGAGGCAAAGATGCTTCTATAAAACATCCTCAAAGCAGAGAAAACCCTTAACGAGTGTCTTTCCCTCAGGATGATACGCACAGCACCACTTTTTAGGAATCTCATTGAGTTTCGTACCACCAGATCTATTTCCTATCCCTTACTAAAAGCCATTTAAAGCAGTGGACAACTTTCTAAAATCAATACTCATGTCCTCAGTCTTTGCTACATTGAACAGGATGAAAGACTCCTCCACAGGCCGGTGATCTTATTCCACACCGTGCGTGTAGGCTGACGAACAACCAAATCATCAGCACATTTTATGATGTTCCTGTCCTCACTATTACTTTGACAGGTGTTCTTATAAATAATATATGGGAGGTGAGAAAGACCTGCAGTGAACTGAGGAGGGATTTGAATTGAAGAGAGAACGATAACAGTCACTAAGACCTGAAACAGCCCACAGTTGTGTATAGTTATACAATATATACAGTATATACGCACTGACAGCACATGTTGGTGCACAGCTATTGGCATTTCTTATATTATTATTTCCGTTGTTGAGTAAAACATTTTTAAATGAGATGTTTAATTGTTTAATTCCCTGACATGGCTGGCCACACCTCTCAGAATAAACCCCATTAGCATATTGGGACACATGAGGGTGTGGTTGCAATATATTTGTTGTTTGGAATAGTTGCACATGAAAGACCCATTTTTTAGACACAGAAATAGTTTTCTGGGAGGATTCTAAGAAGCAGTTTGAAGCTGAAGCGAGCAAACAGTTGGTTAGCTTAGCATAAATCCTAGGAAACCGGCTGGCCCGGACAACTTAGAACCTTTCTTTTTAAAGATAGCTGCAGATTGTATTGCTCCACCTCTTACTTCTCTTTTTAACCTCTCCCTCAGCACAAATACAATTCCAAAAGTATGGAAGTCTGCTTATGTCTTGCCTTTACTGAAAGGCTCTAAATTGTCAGTTCTGGCTAAGGTGCTCGAACGACTTGTGAGTGAACAAGTAAAGGAATTTTTATGTATAAATGATATCCTGTCTAAACATCAGTCAGGCTTCAGAAAGAAACACAGCACCATCACTGCGACAATGAAAGTGGTGAATGACATTACTAGTATTTTAGATAATAAGCAGAGTTGTGCAGCTCTGTTTATTGACCTTTCCAAAGCGTTTGACACCGTTGATCATCGCATTTTAAATCAGAGGCTACTCAGTATTGGCATATCCAGCCATGCAGTGGGGTGGTTTGTGAACTACCTCTCTGAAAGGTCCCAATGTGTTCACTTTGATGGGCTGTCTTCTGAGTGGTTGAACATTTCAAATGGTGTTCCCCAAAATTCTGTTTTAGGTCCACTTTTATTCTCCCTACATCAACAGTTTAGGTGAAAATGTGGATGAAGCTACTTTACATTTTTATGCGGATGATACCGTGATGTATTGTGCAGGTCCCTCCATTAAGGAGGCTGTTGTTAAATTACAGGCTGTTTTTAACACTATTCAGACTCAGCTCTCTGAACTAAAGCTTCTTTTAAATGTGGATAAAACCAAGGTAATGCTCTTTTCTAAAGCTAAAAAGACACCAGAGCCTGTTTTAGATATTGTAACTACGCAAGGAACAAAACTTGAAGTTGTTGCCTGTTACAAATACCTTGGTATCTGGCTTGATGATTGTCTCACTTTTAAACTTCATGTCAATAACCTGCTTAACAAACTGAGGGTTAGGCTATGTTTCTTCTACAGAAACAAGTCCTGTTTCTCGCTTGAGGCCAGGAAAAGGCTAGTCACTGTGACCTTTTTACCTGTGCTGGACTATGGTGATTTGTTATATATGAATGCACCTGCCAATTACCTGAGCAAGTTGGATGCTGCGTATCACAGTGCACTGAGATTGTTGACAAATTGTAAAGCACTTACTCATCACTGTACCCTGTATACCAAGGCGGTTATGCCATCACTTACTGTACGGAGGCTCAGTCACTGGTACTTTTTCATTTACAAAGCCATGTTGGATAAACTACCATTTTATATCTGCTCCCTGATCTCTCGGCGAATTGAAAGTACTTATTGCCTGAGATCGAATGCTCTGGTTTTATTAAATGTGCCAAGTGCTAGGACTGTCTTAGGGAAGAAAGCTTTTAGATGTGCAGCTCCACTAACTTGGAACAGTCTGCAAAAAGAATGGAAAATTACCAAGCTAGTACCACTACATGTTTTTAAAGCTCGGTTGGATGCTACAAACTCAGATGCTGTTGGTACCTGTACATGTGGTTAAATATGTAAATTGTAATCCCTGTACATTGTGCTGTATGATGTCCTTTTGTTGTTCTGTTGTTTATGTTTTTATGTCTTCTTGTGGAACCTACTGCTGCAGGTCTCCCTAGAAAAAGAGATCATTGATCTCAATGGGATTTTACCTGGATAAATAAAGGTTTTGAATTGAATTGAATAAAGACAGGAAACAGGTGAAAAAAGATAGCCTGGAAGCAGAATTATGCCAACAGCACCTCAAACACATATCCAATTGACACGTGACATATTGTTTGTTTATTCCAAACATAAGCTGACCAAGATGTATTCAGTTTGAGGACTATGAGGACTACTGGTTACAGTGAGTTCCATGTGTCTGAGTCAAACTTTCAATTGAATGCATGTTATGTAAAGATGGTTGTGGTGGTTTGAGTACCTATAGGCAGCTGTATGAGAGATTTAGAGCTCTAAAGTCCTTGCTTTTGTGTCTATAAAACATACCATCAGAAAACACAGATTTCAGAGGTATTTCCATTAAAAGGGTCTCCTTGAGTCTTTCACAGCTGAAAAATAAAACCCAAAGGACCCTGACAAGTAGAAACATTGCTTATAAAGAAGCACGAAAGGAGGTGTGCCAAGTTGGCTGCAATCATTCAGGCTAGAGGATGTTTTGATGATTTGAAAAGGGTATCTACAATTGAAAACATCCTTGAAGATTGGGAACCTAGATGAAAAATACCAGAGAAAGATAAAACAATTTAACAAGTTTCCTTATAAATGTAAGCTGCCCCAATTCCCATTTACATGCATATGCTGTTAATGCACCTGCGACAACCTTTCCCATGTGAAGCCGTTCAGCAAATGGAATTCATTTGGGCTTTTATTATGAAGATCTGCTCAGCCCTTTTGTGGTTATAGTCACCAGCACTGAAGCATCATTTACAGACGAGGTTAGCAATTACTCTCTACATGTGGACATTTTCTCCCCTTGTTTGACAGTGAATCAGTCTTATACATTACAGTGAACCACTTAATGCAGTTTTGTGAGCCAGAAAACCTACACTTATAGTGAAGGTCATGCTTTTTCCTGTGCAATTACTCTCCAACTCCCCGTAATCAACAGGAGGTAGCGTAGCACCGGGCCAGTGCATTCATAGAACATGCTAATTCAATATTGCAATTTGCTAAATTAAGTTGACGATGACGTATCAATCTTATATGGTTTCTCTTGTTGACTCAAGTATGTAGTTAGTAGTTCTCCAGTATGTTACAGAGAACGCCATGATGTTGGAAGGTACACAGTGTGGATTATGATTGTAAAATGCTAGCATTCATGCTGAGATTATAAATAAGGTTTTAAAAACAATCAAAAAACTGTTTATCTCTCTCTTACCTACACAGACTGTACCACAAACCGACAGGGAATCATAACCGTTCAGCCACTTGTTGAATAAGAACTGCCTGAACACAACTAAAGCATACACACATATGGAAAAACATACACAAGCACACACTGACAAAAAACAGGTCTGCAGCTGAAGATACATTAGCTGCAGAGGACATGAATGTTTGTATAATACAAACATTCAGAGACAAACAGCAGACCTCATGCTGTTCGACTTAATGGAAATGTACATTATGGCTGTATCAGTGCAGGGATAAAGAGTGAGAGGAATACCCAGAAGAAGAAAGAGGCAAGGAGGGAAATTGTATGTCTGTGCGTTTGTGTATGGACTTCATTGTGTGAAAAATGACAGTTTCACATGTTCTCTGCAGAAAAGTGAGGTGGTGAAAAAGTCTGTAGCAGTCTATGCAAAGTGTTTCCTATTGCCAGTATGTATTTTCATTTCCATTGTATTTATTGTTTTAAATATAAGGCTGCTTAAGTTTAAGAACCTAACATATCTTCCCTCTGGATAATTATGCTGTCCAGACATCATTGTACTGTTTTGATTTGACATGAGGAGATATCAAGAAGAATCATTCAAAACACACTTCTGGTGAAAATGTTTTTCCATGATAGAATGTGACATTGTCGTTGTGTTGCATTCACAAATGATACATAGCCTCCAGGTATGGCTGGATTAATATAAGGCCCTTGCTGGGCAAAATAAGAAGCGTTTGGGCCCGACTGACAACCCCTTCCTCCCAGCCACTGTGTGTTTACCCTTTTGCCTTCAAGTACATCATTTTGCCCAGAGCCACAGAAAGCACAAATCTCCTGCTGCAGGTTTGCTGTGTATTGCATTTGTTATTAAAGACACCATATTTATACAAAATGTGGGAATTCTATCAACTAAAATATTAAGGTTTGCTTTCTTGGTGTTTATCATCATAGAAGAAAAATAATCAAATCACCACAAACCAGCTGTCACACAATTAACCCTGAAAGCACAAGTGCTAATCCAGCCTCACCTCAAGGGTTTAATTGTACACTATATAAAACTAAATGACAACACACACACACACACACACACACACACACACACACACACACACACACACACCACACACACACACACACACACACACACACCACACACACACACACACACACACACACACACACACACAGAGGTCAGATAAACTTAGCGTTTGCAAAGTGAGTTACAGTCTATTTCCATGTAACCTATTTTGGTCCAGGCTATTAGAACATAGTAGCAACGTGCATTCAGTGCTGCCTATCAGGTGTTCACACACACACACACACACACAAAAAAACAAACCTACGCATTCACACACTAACATACACACAAACACAAACACACACACACACACACACACACACACACACACACACACACACACACACACACACACACACACACACACACACACACACACACACACACACACACACACACACACACACACACACACACACACACACACACACACACACAGAACCTGAAACACAGACCACACTGTATATCCTTCACCGCGATGACATTCAGACAGAATGGATTACCGCTTAAGGTGATTCACAAAAGATATTGAACTTCCTTTGTGCCTTTTCTGCTGTTGTTTAAAGAAAAAAGCAGGGAGAAAAAAGACAGAAAAAAATAGAAATATTTATTTGAACGCCGCAAGCTATAGGTCCTGAACAATTGTGGAAGCGAATCTTCAAAGCTCCAGACAAGGAATTGAAACGTGACAGGGATAACTCGTGTGCAAATGTACTATACAGGTCTGACAGGGCTATTGTCGTTCACTTTTAGACTGTTAAAGAAGATGAGTACCCAAGTGAATCTCACTGAAAAATCTTTGCCTGAGACCCTTTAGAAAATAATTCTGCAATCCTGAGTTATTGATAATTCCACTGTAGCCTCAGGTGGTAAAAAGCGCTGATCTTAGTGAATGAAACTGATTTTTTCCTGATGAAGCTCATTTGCATTTTCCTGTTTGCCATACATACCTTGAAGTAGGCAGTGACATGTTGTAGCTAGAACTCTCAGGCAGGTAGAAGAAATTATAAATATGTATAAAAATAGCAGAGGATCACCGTGTGATATTTGCTTGGCAGCGCAGTTCTTATCTGTCTATTTGCTCGTCAATATTCAAACTCATTCTGCAACAACCTTCTGCTGGGATCCCGATGTAACTGTATGTGCAAGCTGCTAATGTTAGCTCAGTCAAAACAGGTCAGGCAACCTTGTACACTGTTTGCTTTCAGGTGGGATATTCCCATGGGTCATATTGACTGCACTCATCGTAGGTAGTATTAGCAGTAAGATGATCTGGACACAACACAGCATGCAGGGGAAATCCTCTTATTGGTGAAATTGGAGTAGCAATTTCTGAAGGTCTTGACAATCTGGTATTAACTGTCATCATACAAACCTGAAGAGCTCAAGAGATTGAAAGGCATAATACATTCATTGAAAAGCCTGTTTCAATCCCATATTTACAGCTGCTGTTTACAGCTTGGGTGTAGGCAGTAAATCACTGTATCCTTTTCTCCACTATAATTCGCAGCACACCTTTTGAACTTGAGCTCACCCACGACTCTGCCCTAAACAAATGGAAGGGTTTCTTTATTACTGCAGGCATCAACAAGTGTCAATTGCTAGTTTATGCATCACAAACTAGAAATATAAACAGAAAAGGAAGGATGACCTTTGCTCTGCAGCTTTTCCTTTTCATTGGACACATCTCCCTTTTTGAACACTTGCTCTTGAAAAGGACTCAACCTCTTTTCACCCACAATCCTCACTACCTTTCTATTTCTTTCAAGTCTGTTATTTCCACTGACTAAGATACAAATAAGACACACTAACTCTTATAAAAAGGACCTTTAGGATTATAAAACTGCAGATGGAATCTCATTGAACCACAAAGTGCCCCATGCCTCTGAATTAACATGACATTACAGGGTAATAAAGTTTTCTTTACAATCCCAGCTGCAACACTGCACTGCAGCCTGTTTGATCTTAAGCTCAACGTAAAATACCCAGCATGCCTTCCTCATCAAACCACAAAACGGGACAAACTTCACCCACCCTTCGCTCTCCTCTTTCTCTCTCTCCTTCTCTCTCTCCTTCTCCTTGGCTTTGCGAGACTTGTGCAGGAGTCCGATCAGGATCACAGCAGCCCGAATGCCAGCCTTTTTGTTGTGGATTCGTCCTCCGGTCTGAGACATTTTGGGGGTCTCTGCCGGTGCCAGGAGGGGTTCGGGGGACAGACAATCCAAGGTCAGGCCAGCTCCAGGGTCCCCGGGCTGCAGGACCGGCTTGGGTTTGCGGGCTTCCAGTGTGAGTTGGGACTGTCACAATATTGGTTCTGAAAGCTGTCTGGTTTAGAGACAGCTGGCAACTTTCAGCCGAGCAAGTACCTGTTTGAGTTTTGACCCTGGATTCTCAGTTCTGTTGTGGTTTAGGTCTGGACCAGTAATCCAAAAGTTAAAATATCTGAAGCCACTTTTGGTTTGGCAGGTGGTCAGGTCCGATTAAATCTCTGTTGATCTTTGTGTTGGAAACAATGCGTATTTCTTGTAATCCCAGCGGTCCAGACAGACAATGTTGGACTCCGGCTCAAGGTGAACTTCTATCTGCATCCCCTGCATGAGCAGTGAACCTGTGCATCCGAGCTCCATAACACATCATGGTCCCCGGCGAGAGGATGGAGAGTGGCGCTACTGACAGCAATGCAGACACACACACTATGGCACAGCATCTCTCTGTCTACCTTCCTCTACCTTCCAACATCTCCCTCCTTCTGTAACATGCTCTGTTTTCCCCTCTGTGTCTGCTGCTGCTGCTCTGCTCCTTCCTTCCTGACTGCTGAGCCCCTCCCTCCTTCATCTGATTGGATGGAGTTGGTAAAAGGACCGCCTCCTCCTCCTCCCCCTCTACTCTTTGCTCCCTCTATCTCTCCCTGCCCTTGTTTATAATGTTATATTAGTCTCACTGACCTTGTTCTATCTATCTATCTATGCTTGATTTTATGATTTCATTTCAAGGCACATGCATGCCAACCCGCGCTCACCGCCTCTCTCTCTGACACACACACACAAACACACACAAGTCCCTCTGTGTAAAATCTCAATTCAAAACAGGCTTATCAGCCTATTTCCTTCTGTGCCGTTGACAAGGACATTAGAATTGAAATATAACCTCACAAAATGAAAGGAGATTAAATGACACCGCATGAAGAAAATATAATTTCACCAAATTTGACATGCCCTCCTTTGTGCACAGACACACAGGGAAAAATATAACACGTTTCTTCACGCTACATTTCTTGTTCGATGCCTACTATTATCCTGTCGTGCCACATATTTTCTCCGATTTACCTGTATTTGTATTCCTCCCACTATTAAACTGTCAGCATGCTTCTCACTTTTCACAGTCTACTGTGTTTTCTGTCCATTTTGAGTCCGAGTGCTTTTCCTCTTCTCCAGATCACTAAACAGAGCTAAAGTAGTCAGGTCCCTAAAATATATTGATCTAAAGTGTTGTGTTTCAACCAATGCCTCCTATTTTCTTCCACTCTGTTAGGGATTGACTGAGTGAATGAGTGCTGGGTTCATAATTGACTCATTACTTCAAATCTAGTAGCATTAGATAGCTAGCATTATTTTTTAAATTGTTCTAATTAGTATCTATCTACACCATTTTTGTTAACAGAACAAGCTGCTTCATCATTAATTGATTCATTTTTATTCCTTTTTTTTCTTTCATTAGTTTGTTGTATAATTCATTACACAGGACTAGTAATTGATTTGATCTTGTTGAATACATCAAGTGGCAGCCAGGGAACAGTTAGCGTAGCTTAGCATTAAGAATGCAAGCAGGAGTCCATGGTTGCCTGGCACCTAGTTACGTTGAAGTCATTGTATGGCTTTGACAAACACAATATAATTAGTGAGCTTGAGAGGTAGTGTTTGTATTTTTTCACCCTTTGGACAGAGCCAGTATGGTATTTGTCTGTTATCTCCAGTCTCTATGCTAAGCTAACCGTCTTTTGGCTCCTACTTTATACATCACAGACAGAAATTAGAGCAGCCTCACTCTTCTTATTTAACTTTCAGCAAGAAAGTGAATAGTAAGTATTTCCAAAAATACTAAATTAGGTTTCAAGCATTATACAAATACATATCTTGGTATACAGGAAGCAACCGTTATGTTTCCAGTTAATAATAAAATGGATTTCATGTGTTAATAGAAACTGTAACACCTTTTTGCACCATTGCGAGATTTGTGAACTTTCTTCCATCTCATTACACAGCTCTACAGTCGGCCTGTACTGCACGGATTTCCTCATTTCTCTAATGAGTTCCTGTTATAAAAGGGTTTTTATATTATTACATAATACATATTACACATCTTTCAATTCAAATTCAAAATAGCAGCATGAATTATGACTTTCTCACGTGGCAGCAAAGATCTATAGACGGACAAGGACAAAGACATAAAGCAACATAAAAGCCTGACACTGCAGAGCTATACACAGTGAATCACAATGCACATCAGTGACACTGGCAAATGGGGATAATGTTTTTCGAAAAGCTGAAATGCAGCGTCACAGACTCCTTGTTTGGAGGATAATTAGACACATTCATCACTCAAGAAAGGAGCAGCAACCAGGGAATAGATTCAGCCGGGAAAACAGCAGCAACAAACACAACAATAACATTGAGGGTGTTACGATTATTGTTTTTTTTTTAGGGACGTCTGGAATCCGTCCCTTGAGGGGGGGGTTCTGTTACGATTATTGTGTTATGTCACGTTTTGTATGTCTTGTTTTGGGTGTTTTCTTCCTTGTATATTGTCTGGTCCTTCCTGTGTTTTTCCCCTGTCGTTAGTTTCCCTGGTGTGTCTGATTGTGTTCACCTGTCGCCCTTGTGTTTCTCCTCCCCTGCCCGGCTGTTTCTCGTCACGTGATTACCCCTCCCTGTATTTAGTCTTGTCCCTTCCTGTGTTCAGTGTTGGTTCGTCTTTTGTTTGTGAATGAGTTCACCGGTGAGAGTTATGTTTTGTCCAAGTTATTATTTTATCCTTGAAATAAAGGCAATATCAGTGTAATCTGCATTTGGGTCCTGCTTGCTTCCCCCACCGTAACAGAGGGTCCCATTTCTCTCCTAATGCATTGTGTATTGTCAGCGCTATAGCAACTGCAGAGCTGCCAGAGCATTTGCCCAGAGGACCCCCAAGGCTGTAAACCCTTGAGACCCACCCAATAAAAAAGGTTTGGTAGATTTGTAAGTTACTACCCTTTCTTGAATTTGCTTCCAAAAACTGCAGTTAGTTTTTTTCAACAGATCATGGCTTCCTTGCTTAAAGCCACCTGAGGATTTTCCAAACTCTTCCATGGAGCAAACAAAAGTTCAACTGTACTATCACATTATCCCAAGAGATCAACTGCAAACAAACAACAAAGAAAACATGCACAAACAATCTCTCTCCCAGTGTTGGGAAAGTTCACTTTCTACATGAACTAGTTCAGTTCACAGTTCACACATTTTAAAATGAACTAGTTCAGTTCATAGTTCATAATTTAAAATGTTGAACTAAAGTTCATGGTTTCAAAATGAACTAATTTATAGTTCATAGTTATTTTTTCAATACGTTGCTGCGAGCTATTATTTGTCTCCTGTACGATGTTAATGGGCCATTTCAATTTTTACAATATCCTCAGAGGGCCGTACAAGTTATTGACCTCTGCAAAAAAAACTAAAATCACAGCCCATTCATTTCATTCTGTGCAAAGAAAAAGCAACCTCTTAATCCAGATATCTCACCATGACTCGCGTATGCATGCACGTGCACGGTGTGGCGTGACCACCAAAACAGAAAGATATGGACACAAGATGTGTGCAAATGTATTTAGTTTCCTATCCATGTGAACATGATTTAAGTGGGGGGGGGACCTAACCTCCTCTAGGGGGATCCGGGGGGCATGCTCCCCTGGGAAGATTTTTTTTAAATGTTGAAGTTAAAAGCATCAATCTGGTGCACTTTGAGAGCAACATTAGGAGATCTATGGACACATCTCTCAACACCCAAACACAACTGTAAGCAGATTTTCTTTTAATTTATGGATATTTGACAAATCACTCCCCTTTCAAACTGTATTCTTCTTTATTAATAACTGTCATATAGTATTTTATACCTGTTTACTTTATTCTCTTATTTTTTTTATAACTATAATGATCATATAAAGATGTGCCTTTACCTCACTGGTTGTAGACAAAGCTTCTTATATTCGTTAGCATAGCTAGCTAACCAGATGCTAATGATAACAACAAAGTTATTGACTGTATGACAGATGAGCAGATCGCCACTGGGCTTTCAACTAAAGACACAGACACGCAGAAACTGCGGCATGTGTATGGACTTTCTGCCATTTCTGAAGTGCTGGAGTGGCGTTCTGGTGCTCTCCGTCAGAACTGCACCCCTGTCAGTCGAGACATATACCACGTGATGACACGTTCAGCTCGTGTTGTGTTCAAGGACCCTGATCTTGGCCAGGAAAAACAGGCACTTGCTTGTTTAATTATTTTGCGGTCTAGATTTCTTTCATTTTTTTATTTTTTGCGTGTGTTTATACATTACCTCGAGGGCCGTACCAAATTGTCTCGCGGGCCGTATACGGCCCGGAGGCCGGAGATTCCCCACCCCTGCCGTAGAGTCTCACTCTGAGCGAGTGCCGCTGCAGCTGCTCTCGGCTTCGTCCATACTAATTCATTCATTCATTCATTCAATGCTCGTCGGTTTCGCGGTTCCACATTGTTTGTTGTGAGGAGTCTGATATATTTAGTATATTTATATTTGAGTGCGACAGCCAGGGGTGACAGGCGCGTACGCGTCACAGGCAGCTTGCTGTTGCCAAATTGGGTGGTTTTCCGCATTATTTTGAAGCCTGTTTACGGTGTGTTTTAACTGGGTTTTCGGCTGAAAGGCATATGAAATCTGGCACACTTTTGAACGCCGTTATAATACAGTGCTGAGAATGAACGCACTTTTGAACGCCGTTATACAGCGCTGAGAATGAACGCGTTCTCAATTACGTTCATCTAGCGGAAATACACTACGTTCAGTTCACGTTCGCCCAAAATATGAACGCGTTCATGAACGATCGTTCATTGAACGCGTTCAAGTACATCACTGTCTCTCCCTCACACATACACTAGCAGTTGCACGGCCATTTCACTGGGGCCTACTGTAAGTGCGTCATCAAGGGGGGAAATGAGACACCTGTACCCTTTTACTTTCAGACACAAAAACACCACTCACTCTCTTCCAATCACCCCCTCCCCGTTCTCTCACACACACACACACACACACACACACACACACACACACACACACACACACACACACACACACACACACACACACACACACTGATACCCCCCCACAGGTGTGACAATGTTCCTGTGAGTCTCACTAAGGTGCACCAGTACACTTCTGAGCTTGAATACACATTCAGAGTAGATATAGTCTAGTTTGTACGTGCAGGCTATTAACGAGGACATTCACCGATTCATCTTTTTGAGAAAGGAAAGTGTTTATTTCTTCAGTCATCTGTTTATTTTATTTTTATACAGAGTTTTATAGGTTTATTGCAAGGCCAAAGAGTCCCACATCCATCAAATCCTCCAACAACCCGCAACAAGGCCGTCAATAACCAAAAAGGCAGCCTCCTATTAATTATTTGGGTTTTTCATATTTTATTAATCCAAGCAACTGTTCAATGTAACTCTCTCCTAGAACGATAATCCACATTCTGAGCAAAGCCTTATTACTAATACAATTCTGGGCAACAAGGTGGCTTAATCTTAGTTTTATTTTTTACGCATTGGGAACTGGAATCGACTTATGAAATATAAAAACATGTATTTTTTGTTTGTGGCTGGAAAACAGTAATTATGATTAATCCTTTATATTGTGTTGCAGCAATAATTCACCCTAACTTGAAGCAAAATGACAGCATAATGTTTTTATAATTCGAGTGAAAATCGATGACGGTTGACCACTTTGTCGGTTTGAAGTATAGGTAAGCATGTACAGAACTAACCCTTTGTGTCTCTTAATTGCACACACTGAAACACTCATGTGTCTCTCAATGGTGCCAAGCAGCCTTTCCTGTCACTTCACAGCTTCTCAAGTGTCTCCCAAAACAAACAGATGCCAGTCTTCTAACGTCATCTCTCTTTGCTGCTCAATCTATTACGGGAAACACACACACACACACACACACACACACACACACACACACACACACACACACACACACACACACACACACACACACACACACACACACACCCATATAGATGACATGCTTAACTCTGAGATACACCATATAGTAAACAAAATGAATTTTGGCAGGCGTCATAAAAGGTATTTTATGAGTACACGTGTGTGTGTGTGTACACACACATACGTGTACTCATAATGCTTGACCCAGCGTCAAGCCTGCTGGAGAAAATGACCTTCACTGCTGCTGAGTAACCACTCCATCCCCCAACACACATACACACATCACACACTCATTACCTTCCTCTGCAGTTCAATTCCTTTTTTTCCCAATCCTCCTTGTTCTTTTTATATAAGAGAACAAATAATGATCGGTACTGTATTTGAAATCCCTCACTATCATGGGTGTATACAAATCTGTGTGTGTGCTTGTGTTTGATTTTCTGCAGATGTGTAGCGCTACATTTAGCTTTAGCACCAGACAGACACCGTTGTGTTTGTAGTCCAGGCATGAACAAGAGCCCAATGTTTATGAAGAAATAAGGTTCAAAGGTAAATGTCAAACGTACTATAAATAAGAGATTACCTCGTAAATGCCATGTTGTCATATAAATCAAATGATGAGCTGTGAAAGTAAATAGAAGGAAAGGCCATCCCTCCCTTATCAATGTAGGGATCTCATGGTTTGGGTATGAGAAGTTCACATTGAGCTATGTCTTATTTTGTTTTTAATGTAGAGTGGACTTTGATTATGGAGTGATAAAACGATTTCAAATGTTGTAGAGATATTGCGGTTTGAGTTAGTATTGTTTGTATGCGAATACTCAACGTTTTGAAACTTGGTTAGTCTTCACAAGGCTTTGTTTGTCATGTCAGTACAAGCTGGTGTGGAAAATGCCTCCCTCTGTGTGTTGGTGCTGGGGACATTTCAGTGATATTAAATTGGTATGTTATCACTTTAATTAGAGGGAGAAAGTCTGACATGTATTGTTTGATTTCATTTACTAATTATCTTCTCTAGAAACTAAACAAATCCAATTAAATATTTGCCTTTCCATTTCTCATTTGGTGTGGCTTTTAACTCTTAATGTAATAAAGAATGTTGCAAAGGCTGTATCTACGTTAGATATCATACTTTCAGCCATGTTGAAGCCTTCTTAGGAGCTTTCTTGTCATCCAAATGTTTAAACCATACTGCATTTTCTTTTCTTGCACATCTTTTATTCCTTAATATTCCCCTCCTTCAATATCCTGCCCCCTATCTCTTCCTCTCACTTGTCGTCATCAGTAGTATTCCAGTCATCTATAGTGTACTGTAGGAATACCAGATGAAGGGAGACTTCTGTAGAAAAAAAATGGCATTTTGATTTTGTAAGAATCATTTTTGAGCTTACTACCTAATATTTAACTTCTGTAGGATAACAGTATACTGATAACTCCTGTCCAATCTGCACAGTGAGTGGAGGAAAGTAATTTAAATGTGATTACTTCAACAGAATATGTTATCACTGATCACCCTCTATTAGATAACCAGTAATCTGTTACTAAGAACCTGCATCCATTTATAGACTAGTCCACCCCTCACTGCCTACCTGCCACTGAGTCTCACGTTGTATCACACCTCCTTTCATCACCCCTCTCTGTGTATTTTCATCCCTTGAACAGTACATGCTGATCCTTTCCCCAGTACTTTCATCAAGAAGGCCCATTTTTCCCAAATACTGAGAGCACTCCAAGTATGGTGACACACAGGTATGATCACACACATGCATTACACTCAAACACAAACACAGACCTAAAGTAAAGGCTGTGTCAAGTGATTTATAGAGGAGTTTACTATAAACATAAACCCATAAAGCACTCGGCACAGTCTCTTGTAAAATCGTAAACTGTTCCTCTTTCTGTTCAACTCATGTCTAATTCGGTATAATTTCCCACTCTAAAGTGTGTGTGCAGTCAGGTCAGCAGTTACCACTTGTGTTTCCTCTTTTAGCTAAAATTAGAAGTATAGCGCCCGGGTGGAATGCAAGATCATTATATGCACTGTAGAAGAGAAACAATACTGTATTTATACTTAAAAAAACATAACCAACAATTATTTAATCCTACAGATGAGTAATGCTTGGGTAGCCGAAGCACTACTAGTTTAATCCTCTGAGCCAAAGAGCTCCATTGTGGTCCAAAAACAATTACAGCCACATTAAGGAGCCACACTGTTGCACTGGGTAACATGTAGCCTCATTACCATGAACACTAACTCTCACATACTGCATCCAGCTGCCCCAGATACTCACTCGAGCACTAAATGTGAATTAATACGCCGCTGAAAATAGTCCCCAACCACTTCTCTTTTTGTCACATGTTTGTTAGTTTGGGAAAACGTACAATTCCAAGCTGTTTTAGTTCATGACTGAACCTTTTATAAATGCATCGATATACAGTATACTGTGTTTTTAGGATTAACATCGTACAGTATATAAGAGGAAACACGCCTTGAAGCCAAATGCCAATAATAGGCTCAGAAAGTTGTCAAATTCAATTTGGAGCTCTGGACAAAAATCTAATCGTTAGAAAATTTATATTTTCTTGACTCTGGATTTGTGTTTTATTTGTAATATGTGCCGGTTAATGTCTGCTATATCCAACAAAGTAATTTCCCATCTAATAGTCTTTGTTCTTTTTGCTTTTAAAAAACTGAATCGATGCTAAATGAATATAATAATATAAAAGGCACTCAACTTGGCCTTATAATAAAAAAGAAATGGAGACAGCGAAGTGGATGTTTAAGCAAATACATCAATTTCCTTCTCAGCACATTGCCTCACTATGTACAATTAGGCTTTTGTTTCGTTTCTCTTGTTTTTCTGTTAATCAGATTTAAGTGTGGAGCTCTTATTTATCTTTCTAGCAGTGACGGCTGTAGCTTCTCATGCTACTACCCATTTCCTCTGCAGGCAACATGCAAATAAATCCTCAACCGAGTGATAGAGGATTTTACCAGAAGTACTTGACAGCTGTTTCAAAATGTAAAAGCCTCATGAATCACTGCTGTACCATATTAGCAAAAGAGCAGCAAACAAAGCACAGAGGTTGTAGGATTATTACTTTAAGAAAACCTCACACCGGTTTTTTCTAAGGCAAGGTAACAAAAGTGAGTTATTACTCAAACACTGCAGGGAAACTGCTCTTACATAAGTAATGCACACATACAATAATAACACAGTCACACCCACAAACAAACATGTTACCACAAGCATATACTGTATATCATTATAAGTGACATGGGAAGCAATGAGTTTAGCTCAGTGATGAGCAGTTTAAACAACCACAACTGGCAGCAATGGATGGCAAAATGCATTACTACAGTCCTTTCCGTATATTCCACTGTATGCTCTTCTGAATTGCTCGTATACTTCTCTTACCCTAATGTTTTTCCCTCACATGTATTTGGATGGTTTATATTGCAAGCAGATGCAGTATATATATGTGGTAAGTAAGTAAACCTAAGTGGTAGTGTGAGCATTTTCATGAAGCGTAATTTGATATATCCTAGTATGCAAGTGCTACAGATCCAGTGGAATTTTGTTCTTCAGGGTTTTTAATGAAATCAACAAAGACTCTGATTACTTTTTCTGGCTTTGGAAAGAAAACCTGAGACCCTGAAAGGTCTTACATTTCATCAAGGCTCATATTTCGCTTATGGGCGCCTGACTTTGCTTTTTTCCCTCTTATGTCTCCTCTAGCTGCCTCAGAGATCCAAGGAATGAGGAGATATCTCTGCGAATGTCCTGGGCTTTGTTCAAGGCAAGGCAAGGCAAGGCAAGGCAAGGCAAGGCAAGGCAAGGCAAGGCAAGGCAAGGCAAGTTTATTTATATAGCACTTTTCAACGCAAGGCAATTCAAAGTGCTTTACAAAAAAAAAAAATGAAAGACATTAAGCATTAAAAAAGAAAAGCTAATAAAATAAACATTAAGGAAAAATACATGGATAAAAGTTACAGTGCAGTCTAAAATATGAATAGTTCAATTAAACATTACAAGAAAAAGTACATGGATAAAAGTTACAGTTTTTATGTTCTATGTTCAGTTTTTTTTGTAAGGGTTTTATGTGCATTCTTTTGTTGAGTTAATTTAGAGGCCTACTGGGATGTAATATTTGATTCAACAATAAACTTAAGATATGGATGGCTCGGAAAAATGTATATCCACATTGCTCATGTATGCAATAACACAAATAAAAATACATAGCACAAAACAAACTATAATCACCGCCTTACGTTTGTTTGCCAGTACCAATTAGTGGGTGTCAGTTAACATCCATGTCTGTCTGAAAAGTCATTACCTATTTATTTTAACCTATCAGACATACCGTATGTGTGAAAGTGTCAACATTAAGGTATTGATTCTTGGGTTATGGACCAAAAACAGTTTGTGTTTCTGAGATAACATGTTCACAAGAATATGGCAGATGTGAGATCATGATGACCTTGACCTTTGACCAGAAAATCGTACATTTTGATCAAAATTAAAGTATCCCTGAAAGTGTGCTGTTTATCACAATTACGCAATACTACTGTAGTACTATAGTGTTTCACTCAGGTAATCCTAAACCAACTTTCTCACCATTTAACACAAGTTCCCCTTTGTTCACCGCCTTTTGTCTCTCTAATGGGTTCTCAGTTTAAGAGTAAATGTACTTGAAACCTTGACAAAGGCTGGACTTAATCAGACCAATGGTGTAAAGGTTCATATAACCACTGTTCGAGAGAAGGGTAAGGGGTGAGGGTAAATCAAGCGTTCATGACACATGCATCATGTTGTTTTGATAAAAAAGTGTCACACAATAAGACCAACTAACTACAGCAAAATTGACAGAAACAATCTAACGTTTCTATTTCCTCCATAATTTTAGTTTTCAGCTTGTTGTTTTGGTCTATGGCCCACAGTCTTGGTTTACTCTCATCACGCTCAACAACATCCTTTACTAGAGGCAGCAAGCAGTGATTAGCATTAAAAAATGCTTTAAAATGTACTGCAAACTACCTTCCCAGCTTCAACAAGCAGACTGACACAGTAAGCGACAAGCCAGTTAACGTTGTTGAGCATTTAGCAGCTAAAGAACGAGAGATTTTCTTCAGGGGTTTGATACCAAAATAGAGCTACAAGAGAGTGAATATTGAACTTGTATTAATTTTGATACTTATGCTGCGGTTGGATATGTGAACAGGCACATGTTTGCCAACGCTATTTCCATATCTATGAATGCATTCTTTGTATCAGCAGATATAAGAAAAAACTACTATCCTAACTTTTATGAAACTAGCTGGAAGGGCTAAGGAAAACCCATTTCATTTTGTGGCGCACCGAATCACATCCACTTTTGTACACATTGCAAATCAGGGTCTTCTTCTGCATTCATGTGGTGTCAGAATAAACATGAAGTCAAGGTCAGAAATCTATTTTTAAGTCTTTTAAGAGATGTCTACGGTCAAGTTGAAGCTTTCGAACATTCAACATGTTGTTATTGCCATTAAAGTTCATTTTGTGCCTCTTTTTCTTTAGAATCCATTCTACGTCAAATGAATTTAAGCTGATGAAAGACTTGTGGAGGACTAAACTACAAGTGTTTCACTTTCCCGACTAGATTGAGAGAGTGTTCAGTGTTTCCCCTACCATTGGCCAACGGAGCCCCGCACCCCCCCTGAAATTCAATTTTTTTTTAAATATAATATATACATATATAGCACCAAATTGCAACTGAAGTAATCTATCTACGGTCACTTTTAACATTGAACATGTGCTCTTTTATTAAATAAACTAAACGCTTATGTTATTTATCCAATTTATGTGCATGTTTCAGTGTCTGACTTGTTTATTTTCTGCAGATGTGACTCGGATAACAACTGACTTTCATTTTAAGTTGTGAGTTTAGTGTTTTTGACCCTAAGAAACACTGATGCATTAATAAATAACAATAATCCACAGCTCCTCTCTCTGCTCCAGAGGATTACATTACCACCCCCCGGCCAGGCAGCACCCCAAAGCAGTAAACCTAGGGGAAACACTGGTGTTTGATAATCCAGGATAGATATTGGGAAATAACTCAACTCTATCTGATAGAGATTAGGCTTTACTCAAGCCTGAACATCTGTTGGATTACAAATCGAGCACTAAGACATTTAACACACGCACAGATTTGATTTCACGCCTGAGACACTACCACAATCTCACAATTCCTAAGGAAAGAAGAACTTCTATTATTTAAAGGGGGGTGAACAAGCAATGAGCTATATTGCATTGTTGTAGTGGTTCTTTCTACAGCATGTGCAGCTCTTTAATAATCAGCTGTAATCCTAGAGATCTGTCTGTCACTTGTCCATGTGACAGACAGAAGACTGGCCATTCACAGCGAGCTAAAGCCAAGTCTCACCCCCTCACTCTGCATGCATCTAGAAAACAAATAATTACCAGGATGAATCTATTCACCCGTCACTCTGTTGATCTCTCAGAGGCTGTGGTTCTCTGTGACCATGTTTATGACTTTTCGCTCTCCCCATCGGCCTTCTCCTGTGGGTATTATCCTCCTCCACATGAAACTTATGCTCTGGCAGAATTTTAGGACACAAGTGACCAATATGCTAACAGCCTCTTGTGAGTTGACCACAGTGGACTACAGTTTTATCTCTTGTCTTTCTTTGCTTATAGCTTATTTATTCTGTGCCATATCACGCATCCATCTGCTACAGTCTCTGAGCTTTTGTTATCCCATTCACACTCAGTCTTGATATCTTACACAGCTATACATGAGAGATGGAGTGTGTGTGCGTGTGTGTGTGTGTGTGTGTGTGTGTGTGTGTGTGTGTGTGTGTGTGTGTGTGTGTGTGTGTGTGTGTGTGTGTGTGTGTGTGTGTGTGTGTGTGTGTGTGTGTGTGTGTGTGTGTGTGTGTGTGTGTGTGTGTGTGTGTGTGTGTGTGTGTGTGTGTGTGTGTGTGTGTGTGTGTGTGTGTGTGTGTGTGTGTGTGTGTGTGTGTGTGTGTGTGTGTGTGTGTGTGACTATACATGTAGCACACTGAGCCGGGGGGGCTTGCTGAGTCGGCCAAACAAGACACCATGTGTTTGTCAAGAGGCGACAGATGGAGGAGGAGGAGAGGAGAGGGACAGAACGTGTGCTGTGTGACGGTCAATAAACACACACACACAAACACACACACGCACACACACACTCATATATGTGTATATATATGTGCACACACGAGGCCAGCTTTAAAGAGTGATATAAGGTGACAGATAGAATATGTGCTCATTAAAACTCAGCTGTTGTTAGCTGTTTCATACTGTACTGAACCTTAAGACAAATCTGTGCCTCACATGTCTGAGTCTGGAACAAACTGACTCAGTGCATGAAGCAAAACATAAAGCATCTATAAAAAACTAAAAAGTAATGTTTTGTGACATTTATATGTGACAATTATAAAGACATCAGCGTTACAGCTTCTGTATCATGATGTGCTTGATGAATTGTCCAACAAAGGGAGGGATTACATACTACAATTGCTGTGACTTTCCAAACCAGGCAATGCAACACGTTCACTTAGTTATGGTGACAAAATTCATGTTTGATAAAAAATAATATTGCTATGAAAAGAGGATAAGCACAAATAAATAATGATGAAGAAAAATGATGATCATGTGACTAGACATTCTACTAAAGAGTCAAGGTAAACAGTTTAGGGATTTCACCAAAATCTAATCAGATCATCCCTGAGTCCAAGTAAAGCCTTGTGCCAAATTTGAAAGAAATCCCTCAATGTATTAGTGAGTCATCAAATGCACAAGAAAAGGGCAGATACATGGACATCCTGAACACATAATGACACCAGCTATAATGATCAACAACGTGGAGGGATTACAATACAAGGAGACACAAACATTGTACATTTTGCACCTTCTTTGCCACCTTGAGAATTGGTACCAGCAGCTTTTTATAGAAAATGTGCATTAATTTGCATTTATTTTGCACACATTCTGGAAATGTGTTTTGAAATCTGTGCTAAATGTTGATTGCGATCAGTTTTTTTTCAATTTGAAGAGTTATTTTGCTACGATTGCAATCATTGCTCAGCTCTATCCATTTTTTATTTCTGAATCTTCCACAAAAAGCAACATTCATCAGCCATCTGGTGTTTAAGGCAATGACTGTAAAAGCTTTTATCAGCAGACCGTAGGATTGATCACAGCTTTCCGGTTCCAGTGGGCATAGACTGTAGGAAATGTAATTAATATGTTATTGTTGTGGTACTACTTGAATATCCTTTAGTGTTTTTACTCATTAATATTGTAAACCCTTGAAATAGATGGCCCTCTTTCGTATTATAGCAGTAAACATTTAGACTTTAGAAGTTTGCTGGAACAAATATCATGAAGGATGAGTCAACAAGATAGGAATCGATGGAGCATCACGTGCTGCCATTTATAAACAGTGTTTGTCACTGTTGCTGCAGAAAGGAGAGAGTCAGGATTGGCTGAACTGAACTTTCTCAAAGGGTCTTTGATGACGAGGCTCTATTGGCTTTGAGAGCACACGCACAATGCGACACACACACACACACACACACACACACACACACACACACACACACACACACACACACACACACACACACACACACACACACACAGTTACTTTCCCTGGGCCCTACAGTAGCTGTGGAAAAATATGAGTGATAAACTAAAGAGGAAATGGTGATAAAACTGTCTTTTGGAGTGTGTGCGTGTGAAGAAGTATCAACATGATGAAGGAGAAGTCCTCTGAGTTTCAGAGCAGAATGGAGGTGCAGAACGGAAGGGACACACACAGACAGACACACACACACACACACACACACACACACACACACACACACACACACACATACACACACTCACAGCACGACAGCTATTACAAACTGCTCTCTTGCCCCGAGAGCGTCCAAAGTGGTGTGTGATGAATGGTCCATCAGCAGGACTATTGGTGTCTGGGCTCCAGATAGGCTGTGACACAGACAGCCCAGACAGACAGTGTGCAACACCAAGGCTGGTTCTGGTTCAGGGAGTTCAGAATTTTGACAAATGAATACCACTGGTACTCCTCAGGGATTCATTTATAACAGGGGTGGGGAACCTCTGGCCTCCGGGCTGTATACGGACCGCGAGAGCATTTGGATACGGCCCTCGAGGTAATTTATAAACACACGCAAAAAAAATAAAAGAAATCTAGACCGCAAAATAATTAAACAAGCGAGTGCCTGTTTTTTCTGGCCAAGGTCAGGGTCCATGAACACAACACGAGCCTACGTGTCATCACGTGGTATATGTCTCGACTGACAGGGGTGTAGTTCTGACGGAGAGCACCGGAACGCCGCTCCGGCACTTCAGAAATTGCAGTACCCATAAGGAGCCGTACACATGCCGCAGTTTCTGCGTGGCTGTGTCTTTAGTTGAAAGCCCAGTGGCGATCTGTTCATCTGTCATACTGATCATACAGTCAATAACTTTGTTGTTATTAGCATCTGGTTAGCTATCTATGCTAACGAATATAAGAAGCTTTTTCTACAACCAGTGAGGTAGAGGCACATCTTTATATGATTATTATAGTTATAAAAAAACAAGAGAATAAAGTAAACAGGTATAAAATACGATGTGACAGTAAAAAAAAAAGTTGTTATTAATAAACAAGAATACAGTTTGAAAGGAGATTGATTTGTAAAATATCCTTAAAGAAAAATAAAATCTGCTTCCAGTTCTGTTTCATATGGGTGTTGAGAGATGTATCCATAGATCTCCTAATGTTGCTCTCAAAGTGCACCAGATTGATGTTTTTAACTTCAACATTTAAAAAAAAAGCATGCCCCCGGCATGCCCCCGGACCCCCCTAGAGGAGGTTAGGTCCCCCCCCCACTTAAATCATGTTCAAATGGATAGGATACTAAATACATTTGCACACATCTTGTGTCCATATCTTTCTGTTTTGGTGGTCATGCCACACCGTGCACGTGCATGCATACGCAGGTCATGTTGAGATATCTGGATTAAGAGGTTGCTTTTTCTTTGCACAGCATGAAAGAAAGGCGAAATGAATGGGCTGTGATTTTAGTATTTTTAAGCAGAGGTCAATCATTTGTACGGCCCTCGGAGGATGTTGAAAAAATTGAAATGGCCCTTGAGAGGAAAAAGGTTCCCCACCCCTGATTTATAATAACACAATGACAAGATCTATGTGACGGTTATATTCACAAATGGGACTAAATGAATGTACTTTACATAAACATGATGGATACATGGTGCCATACTGTACATAATAGGACATATTATATCAATGTTGCCCTAAGATATCACAGAGCAACAGGGAACATGTCTTCAATGTCCTTTAAAATGGTAAATGGAGTGTACTTACAGTATATAGCACTTCAAGTCTTTACGACCCCTCAAAGCGCTTTACATTCTACAAGTCATTCACCCATTCACACCTCATTCATACAGAGCAGTGCCACTTGCTCTATGAACTAACTAATACATTCATACACTGTTGGCCATTCCATCGGGAGCAACTCAGGGTTAAGTATCTTGCCCAAGGATACTTCGACATGTTGACTGCACGGGCTGGAATCGAACCCACAACCTTCCGGTTGGAATACGACTGCACTCCACTCGCAGCCACAGTCGCCCTTTAAAGGTGGAGTAGGTAATTTTGGAGAAACCAGCTTGAGTGCGCTAGAATTTGAAAATACACAGCCGGAAAAAATCTGCCACATTACAGAGCCCCTCCTCCAACACACACAAACGCATACATGACCAATGAGGGCACGAGATAAGTTTGTGCACAGATGGAAGGCTGACAGGCAGGTAGGCCATCCAGTTATTTTAGCCAGGCCGGCTAAAATGATTGGTCGTGCTTTTTACAGTACTACGGCTTCCACAGATGAATTTTTTTATGGATTTTTTGTCAAAGCACAGATATTCATTGCTATCGGGATGTTAAGAGCATTCCATGGAATATAACAAAAAGTGTTATCTCGAGCCGGTTTCTCAAACTTACCTACCCACCTTTAAAGACCACACAAACCTATGTATGTTCTCAATCTGCCAAAGTAAAAAAAGCTGTCGCTATTTCACAAGTTACATTTCGGCACTTGTTAGTGTTTTTATATTTGTTACAATTGGTCAGTGCTCAATTGAAAATCAGTGATGTCAAGATTTGCTTTGCACCAATCAAATGTTTGTAACATTTGAATTTAAACTTGACGGCCTTGGTAAACTTGTGATGTCAGTTCAATCTTAACAACCCACACCAACGCTTTACCAATAATACCGACTTTGAGTTATTCACGTTAACATACATTATAGGATGAAATAATATCACAAAACGTTACTTTGTTTCTTTTTTATATAGAAACAAATAATTAAAGCTAAATAAATAGATTTCCAAGTGGGGTTGGAAAAAGCAGTATATGAAAGTTATTTTTGGGTCTGAGAAAATTAGACAGAAATGCCCAACTGACCCTACCCTCAACTTCATCATGCAGTCACCCGTCTCTGTTTGGTAAATCAATGATTTGACATAAGTGAATCAGTAACAGCTGAAGAGCGGGCCCACACCTGTGTCATAAAAAGTCTGAGACAGAAGAAATGGAGAGAAGTTAGGAAAGAGGGGGAGGATGTGTTTCTATACATCCATGTTCCTGTTCACGGTCATTGGGGCTGTAGCATATCCCAGCATGCATCAGGAGAGAGGCAAAGCACACCCTTTTAAGAATATTAGAAAATGTCCACTCCAAATGACATTTATAGATTACTTACTTACTTATTATCCTTTTGAAATAGGTGTGGACTCCTGCATTAGCAACATTTGACATTTAAAGGTGGGGTAGGTAAATTTCAGAAACCGGCTCGAGTGCACTAACATTTGCACTTTGAGCAGAAGCAGAGCAAATCTATGTGCAAGCAGGCACTATTTGAGTGCGAGGACAGGGTTTGAGGGAAATAAATACATAAAGTATGCTCTCAAATTTAAATACCACGCTCTTGAATAAAGATAGGGAATAACCCCCATGTGTTCCATCAGTAATCGCCATCGTTAAAAAGCAACTCCGATATTGACTCTGGTTTGAATTCCCCTAGTTTCCACTTTGTTTTTGTTCCTAATTTGCTCCGTTACATTATTTCTTTTACCACCAGTAGACGATGTTGAACCTAACTCTGCCATGGTGAAAGTGGCCGCCTGTTGCTGGCAAGTCGTTGAAGTACTGCTGCATTGCACGCCCAATGACGGCACGCCCAATGACGGCACGCCCAATGAGGGCACGAGATACATTTGTGGAAGGCTGACAGACAGGGCGGCAATAAAAAGTACAGTTGTACTTTTTACAGTATTACGGCTTCCACAGATGACATTTTTTTATGGATTTTTTGTCAAAGCACTTCAGATATTCATTGCTATTGGGATGTTAAGAGCATTCCATGGAATATAACAAAAAGTGTATCTCGAGCCGGTTTCTGAAACTTACCTACCCCACCTTTAAGGAAAATAATCACTTATTTTTCATGGCAAATATATATAGTTTGTTCATCTTATGTTAAGGAATAAAACAGAATAATTGAAAAGAGTAAAACATCTAACAGAGGTATATAAAATATCAAAAGACAAAGATGATACAAACTGCAAACCAGGTATAAAGACAAAGAAAGTCTAATAAAAAGGAACCTATAAGAAGGAGGAAACTAAAGACATGTGACAAGAGAAAGTGAGCACCAGATCAAATGCAAGTGAGACATCACAGGCCCAAAGTAAGAGCAGAGAAATGAGAAAAGTGTGATGCAGGGCGATGATGAATGGTGATGTATCCATTTATTTTGTCAGCGCTGATTACAGTGTCAAACCACAGACTGTCGTTTGCAAATCACCATGCACACTGGCCTTGAGCTGCCACAGTAATGTCATCGGACTATTATTTTCCCACACTCCGGGCTATTTACAGCACGATTGTTTTCATCGCTGCCTCTGATGTGTTGGCAAATTGAAATTGTCCATAATCTGTACTCAGGTTTTTGCCATTTTTGTCACCGATTGCTAAAATCACTGCAAATGGATTTATGACAGGTTAAGGTACAATAACATAAGCGAAAAAGTGTTTTTCTTCTATAGATGCTGCCTCATATTACATTTCAGTTGAGTTATCTTGTATTTTACCTGGAATTGTGATTATCCTGTCTTTTATCCCTTTGTGCTCTTTGTTTTCCTCTCTGATGCTATGTGTGACATAAATCAAATATTAGCTTAATCAATGTTCTGCCTTGCCTCTTGCAAATAAATACACACAGCATTCAAAACGTTTGGAGGATAGCTCAGGATTTATTCGCTTCTCCGAGACATATTTGCTAAGTCAGTCCTCATACTAAGAGATTTCTATCTTGCAACATTACAAAAAACTGCATTAAAACAAGCATTTAAGCTAAATCTGAGTTAAAGGGAATAATAGTCCAATTGCTCTCCTGGAAAAAAAAGTTCTATCAACTATTTGGCAGCTGTCACTTTTACATAATAGTGCGTATCCCACAACATTTTCATCATTTTCTGTAGAATGTGATTTCATTTTGTCGTGACCGGGTGTAAATTGCCAGGATCAATCAACACAGGCCTTAACCATCGGCCAAGCAGGCAAGGACAAGCTGAGGCCGTTTCTGCGGGTTGCTCATATGGAGATGAATTATTCCTTTGAAAGCAAATTGTGTTTGAGCTCAGCTCTGCTGGAGCGAGACATTGTTCCCTGCCTCTGATGTATGTACGGACTGACCTACTGCAGGGAAAGCAGGTGCGTTTGTATGCGTGTGTAGATATAAAACACAAAGAAGAACAAGAGCAAAATACAGCTAAAACATTGATTCTACCGCCTTTGCCCGGAAATAAGAGCAAGATGAGACAGTAATATTTTAGATAGATAGAGACATGGTCAGAAGTGAGAGACAAACGTTTTTTAGTTCGATAGAAAGCTCTGAAAAGGCTTCTGAACGAGAGGATGGACAAAAACATCACATCCATCATCTGTCAACAGCTTTCACGTTTTTTTTAGCATGACCTCACCCTCTCACACACTTTAATCCACAGAGGGAAAAAATGACAAGGGTGAGAGAGAGATTTTATTTCATAACCCCCAGTACCGTCCTCTTGACATCGTATTCCGTTTGTCCTCTGCCCTCTTTCTCAACCCAAAGCCCATTATTCCCAGGAGAGTATCCATCTCTCGTTCTCTCCTCCAGCCTTCACCCCTCCTCCTCTCTTATTATTGTGTCATTCCCATCCCGACCCTCTTCTCTCTTTTTAGATGTTAAAAGCATCTCTACGGTGAAAGTTAGAGGTAAAGGAGGAAGAAAGGTCTTACTTTATCCTCTTCCATCTGTTGGTGCAATCTCAGCGAAGGATCTGTCTCCCCTGGTCTATTATTGTCTCCTTGCTCTCTTCTATCACCCCTGATCCTTCTGTTTATATTCAAAACGCACAAAGTCTCCCCCTCCGTCCCCACAATCTGTCTCCTTCTCGTTTTCTGAACCACCCTTCTTTCTCCTGGATGAGAAGAAGACGGGCTGTAATTTGCCGCCAGCTTATGTCAAGTGTTTGTGTACAAAACAGTAACAACAGCCATTGCAGAGTGTAACTTACAAAATCCTCTTAAGTTGGTTTCCAATAGCAACAGTACCAGGGCTGGTTATGGTTTGGTAAAGACTTCAAGAGACACAACAGAGATTGACAACACTGAAAATATGTACACAAGACACGCTGAGATCAGTTCTGTATCAAATAGTGATGAAAAGATGAAATGATAATATTCTAAAATCCTTTAATTAGCAGCTGTGATGATATCGCAGTTTCCAACAAATAGCACATAACAACTTCTGTTATGAAACGTCAGACTGCTCGTATTCATTTCGGCTAGTGGTAAAGTTGACTTTCTCTTCATTTAATTTCAAACCTTTATTTAACCAGGTGAATCCCATTGAGATCATTGATCTCTTTTTCAAGGGAGACCTGCGAGTCTTGCTGGAAGGGTCCTCAAAAATCTGAAAACGAAATGTAACCGCCCCACCGGTTTAATTTTGTCTTTGAGCAGTTGTAGTGGGCTCAGTTTGGAGTATCAACCATGTCATGCTAGCTTGTCAGAAAGAAGTCTAATGTTGCGTCTCAATTTGCGTACTTCTTTACTGTACATGTGCTATGTGTATGGTGTACTCTAAAAAAAATTCAAAAAGTTGAGTGTGGAATGCTGGACGCTAGTAAAAGAGAACCCCAGTGACGCGTCCTAAACACCGGAAGTAAGTTAGCATGTTTACCACTTCCGGTTCCTTTGTCAAAAAGCATTGTATTTTCATAGGGTTTTGGAAAATAGCTCCAAATAAGATCTGTGTTTGACACAAATTGAAGAGATAGATCACGTTTTGTTCTACGACATTAAATACATCAGCAGTAACCCCGCTGGCGATTTTTGAAGAGTTTACGTGTCTTAAAAACGATGGTTGTTAACAAGTGGCTGAATAGGACTACAGAAGTTGTCGAGGCCGTTGTACGTCATTACGCAGAACACGTAAACACTCCCGCTAAGTTTTTTTCCCCCCCGTGTTCTGCTTGAAAGCAAGTACCTGCCTATCTTTAGTATCTGTAGTATCTTTAGTATCTGTATATCTATATCTGACCATTAGAATCTCTATTTTTGAAATTGTCGTTTTTAACACCGTAGTTTTACAAATTATAGAATAATTAATTACCAGTGTTTTCCAATATTACTCGGCAGTTCGTTTCGTTAGCTAACATTAGCTAAAACTAGCGCTACTATTTAGCTATGCAATGGTTTGTTGCTTTGCTCCGCGTTGCAGCCACAGGTCTTCGCATTAAACGTGCTCGTTCTATCGTTTCCCGGCCAATGTTTTCCAAAGGAGAGTCTGGATTCGTGCTATTAGGTAAGCTGACGTTACATTTTTGTCAATGTCACGGACACTGTTAAAGAAAAAAGGGGGACAATTCTGGTTCAATGTAATTCGAACATTTGAACTATTGGATACAAACATATATATATATATATATATATATATATATGAGACTTCAAAGGTCTTTTATTTTAAAACTGTACATCAGATTGTCCAGATTCTCTCTGAGTGACTAGATGGGGCGTCCTGCTATCACCCTGAAGTGATATAAGTATTTGATAATTTGACAGTTTTTTTATTTATTCTTGTACAAAAACAGAAGGAAGTGAAATAAGTATTTTATTGAAGTGAAATAAGTATGTTATTGAATTCAAATGACTTTTTGATTATGGACGGTTTCCATTAAATAATAATCTAAATATAGATGGACAATAGATCTAATTTGAGATTTTAAACAGCATACATTTTAAATTGTGTTTCAGAAAGTAATGTTATTTTAGGAGTGTTGTGAGATGGTGTCAACATCAATTGAAATTAGTCACCCAGTGGAAATGTCAGATATGTCTTCATAACTGTCCTTACATTTTACATTCACTCAGTTATAATGTGGTAGTTATACGTAGTTTGTTTTAAATTATTATTGATCACATTATATAGTACATATTTCTTAATTTAAGCTCCAGTAGGCCTATATATGAATATGTTTGGTGTGTTTTTTAGGTATATTTGTTATTGACCGAGTAAACGCTTTTATTTTGAAGGCAGTTTTTACAGGCCTCTACTGTAATGCATATTCGTGCACCGCAATACAACGTGCGGGCTGGCTTGAGTGTGTTTTCCGAAGTGGGGGCTGGCTCGACCACAGTCTGCTTACCCAGTGTTTCCTGACATGAAACGTTTTATTTCCCCTTGCTATGTGTTTTTAACGTATATTAAAAAACGGGGACATTTCCGGGGACAGTTTCAACCGGGACAGGCCAATACAAACGGAGACTGTCCCCAGAAAACGGGGACGTCTGGTCACCCTACTGTATCGCCGTTTTAGAGATGGCGCTGCTGAAAAGACCGCAACATAAGTAAAGATAATGAATAAATCCTATTAAAACCTGTGTGGCTTTTATGATAAGTCTAATTAGT
The DNA here is from genome assembly GCF_902827115.2 of Pseudochaenichthys georgianus. Classification (NCBI taxonomy): domain Eukaryota; kingdom Metazoa; phylum Chordata; class Actinopteri; order Perciformes; family Channichthyidae; genus Pseudochaenichthys; species Pseudochaenichthys georgianus. The sequence goes on from NC_047515.1 coordinate 34,230,448, forward strand.
ACAAGCAGCATAACGTTTCATCATGTAACTAAAGATTGTAGTCAGGGAAATCAGTTTGACATATTGAACTAATAACAAATCAGCTTCTCTTGGACGTGAAATCACATGTACATTTTACAAATTTGTATTCAATTTAATATTTAATATTCCATCCCTCACATACTTTTGTATATATAATAACTTATATTTTCTTTTTCTTTTTATGCTGCTGCAACACAAACATCTCCCAAATTGGGATCAATACAGTAATATCTTATCTTAATTAAGAAATATAACTATTATAATTAGTGTAGCAGCTGACACCTATTTTCAATATGGATTAATCTACCATTTATTTCTTTAGTTAAATTTTGATCAATAAAAATGTCAAAATAGTGAAAATGTTCACAAGACTTATCAAAGTGCAAGGTTATATCTTTAGATGTTTTGTTTTAGCCTATGTACTGTATGTCTTAATGCTCTTATATGTGACGGTGTGACTTCCATGAGACGAGCTGACAGGAAGCCCAATGCCTGTTCCCGCATCTGCAGCTGTCATTTTCCTTTACAAAAGAGAAAAAGGCATGTTTCATTTGAAGCACAGAATGTAGAAGAGCATTCCTACTGTCTGAGAGGGATAATTGATGGAATGGTAGAAGAAGCTGCGTGTCTAATGACTGAGGAGGAGGCAGGTCCATCTACACAGGCGGCTGCTAAAGAAGGTCCTCAACCATTACATTACATTACATTACATTGCATTTAGCTGACGCTTTTATCCAAAGCGACTTACAATAAGTACATTCGACCAGGAAGACACAACCTTGAAGAAAACAGAATCATATAAGTACATCAGGTTTCATAGAGCCAAGCATTTCAAGTGCTACTCAACTGGCTATAGATACGCCAGTCCTTTATTAGTATATAAGTGCTCTGTTAGCAGTTCTTTGTTAGTAATTCTATCGCTCGAGGTGGAGTCGAAAGAGATGAGTTGTTTGGCTGATGCAGAGCGTAGTGCACGCACTGGGGTGTACAGTTTAACCACTATTCGATCTGAGAATGCAGAGGAGCAAGCGACCACGGTAGAAGAAAAACTTCAATCTCAGCAAAGACACATAATGCAGCTAGAGATCCAGCTAGAGGAGTCCAAGGCAAAGCAGAGTTACTACCGTGACAAGTATTCTGCCTCTCAGCTGAGTGAAAAGGTTCTTCGGATGGAGACAGGATTGCCAGATAGACACATTCAGTGCTGTGTGTGAGTATGTTGCTCATTTTGAGGGTTCCATTACATACCCAGAAGGTTGGTTCCCCAAAGCACTGAGTCTTGAAGACCAAGTTTTCATGACCCTCATGAAACTGCGTCATAGTTACACACACCTTCATCTGGCTGCACTCTTTCACTGCGGTGAAAGCACTGTCAGAAATGTGATTGTAACATTTATAGAGGTTCTCCACAAAGTACTTTTTAAGGACATAATGAGTACTGTTCCCAGCTGGGAACAGTACTCATTTCGGCACATCCAAAACTGCAGAATGATAGTGGATTGTACGGACATCAAAATTGCTATCCCCAAGCAAATGGATATCCAGAAAGAGACCTACTCTGCTTACCGTGGCATGCACTCCTTCAAACTACTGCTCGGGGTACACCAAATGCTGTGATCACATCCTGCAGCAAACTATACCCGGGATCAACAAGTGACAAAGAAATAGTACGGGATTCTGGTGTTCTTTGTTGAGCCAAGTCATTTTGTCAATTTGTTTTTAGAAGTGAGGTGAAGCTAACCTTGCACTTGGTGCCAGTAAAGGATGTTCCTCACGCAGGCTGCATGTTTCTCCTTCCTTACTGACACGGAAGCCCTTGATTTGCAATGCTTCACTAATTGTCAATTCCCTGGCTCCGTAGGGACACTTTACCTCCAGCACAGCGGAAGACCCTACGCTCTAAAAACAAATGCCTTGGCTCAACAAAGAAAATCAACGCAACAGTTTGCATCAATGTTTATTGAGTTAAGACAACTTCTAATGAAATTGTCTTAAAGCAACAAAGTTATTTGAGTTAGGGGAGAAGGCTTTTCCTCTACAATCAGAGGTGTTTTTAATGACCACTTAATTAATAATTGGTAGCAGAAACACAAGTTTTGAAGTTGATTATTCAAAAGATTAAGTTGTTCCGACTAGTTTTACAACATGATTTAAAAGGAATTTTAAGTTGTATGTACTTAATTACCCTTATTCGGGAATACAAGTTTTTAAGTTGATTACTCCAAATATTAAGTTGCTCCAACCTGTTTTATCGTATGATTTAAAAGGAATTTTAAGTTGTATGTACTTAATTACCATCATTGTGAACACATGTTTTTAAGTTGACAACCATTTAGAAATTAAGTTGCTCCAAATATATTGTATTCAATAGTTTTTTTCTTAGCTTTTTCATGTTTTTGCCTTTAAAGAAATAAATTAATTGATTCCACAACAAAAATATTAGGCAATTCACTTTTAAATTTGAACTGCAGTTGTTTATCTCAACACATGATGTTTCAATCAGGAGAGACTTCATTTAGTTTGAACATGTATTGACACATGCCATATGATAAGGTGCATGAACACCTGACATCACAGCTGACTGCAGGAGAGAGGGGAACCATTTTATAGTTTGGCTGCAGCACGGTGATTGGCTGCTGGAGAATGAGGTGAAATGTAATAGGTTAAAGGGAACATCTGTGATGAGCTGATTATATGCAGCTGCGGAGTGAATGTATACCCAGTCTTCCTGAAAGAACTGGCGCTGAGCTTCATTTAAATCTTGAAAAAAAAGAAAAATAACACAAATTTAAATTGCCCCCCAAATAATAAATAAACACATTAGCCATATTACCATGGGAAATGGGGACACAGCAAATACATGCTGCCATCACATCGAAGTTAGAGGCCTTTGCATATTTAAAACCAGTGCCAAATGTGTAAAATATGTAAAGTTTTTGTAAAACTACAGAAACAAACTCTCAATGGCCACCAATCTGCAGATCACACACATCCATTTTACAAAAGATGTAACGAAGATGTTTACACTGCCGATAGTCATTATTTCAAACTGTATGAACACATTTAACGCAGATTGCTTGCTCATTCATTTGTTTCCCTCGACCACGATGGTTGCCATCGTATGGTCAGACCCTGGGGTGGACCGGTCACTGAGGAAGGCGATATTCATGTCCTTTTGAAGCACATTAAATAATAAGTTAGCGCATAAGAGATAATGAATTAGTTAATTAATTACATACTTTTTAACCTGTTAACTCTTATTACCAGCAGCTAAAGTAACGCTGGTATTGTTTTCACCTATTGAGTCTGCATGTGTGTGTCGTCATGGCAATGTGGTCCTGGAGACACACAGATGCGCTTTTGAGTACTTTGCCTAGTGTTTAAATGCATGTGGACAGATTTTGTCAATCACAACCGTGCAAGTTTTAGTGTACCTTCTCATCTTTTACGCAGGTTCCATACAATATGGGAACTGGGTAAGTGAAGAGCAGAAGACACTTTTCAAATGTTACACAATCCTTTTCCCATGCCATTGCTGTCATCACCTATCCATGCTGAACGTTGCTAAGATATTATTGATTGGGGCGTGGCCAAAAGTGCAATATGCTTCAAAATGTAACTGACAGAGAGCAGTGCTTTTGTCCTGTGTTTTTACACTGGGCCCGTGGATTTTATTTTATTTCAAGATTTTTAATTACGTCGCTAAACTCCTTGAAAAGGTCCTCTTCCTTTTCTCCAAGGTACACGACAAGGCAGCGGATGGCTATAGTTCTCTGCGTACTTCAATTGTATTGTGCTATTTTTGAAAAAGGAAAAAAAGAGAAATGACCTAAATGAATATATTCTGAATGGGTGACTGCCAACAACTTGCATTTCAATGACATCTCTAAATAACGATCCTACCTCAAGAAGCATGTCCTTGGTCTGCTTCACCGAGATTCATTTTGAATAAAAAGCGATATCACAATAGTAACCAAAGTATGTTTTACTCTCACAGTAGCCTCTACTGCTTTGTATCCTCTCACAGAACTATTCACAGTTCAAAGGCTGCTAATTGTGGTCAAACAGCAATTTGCCTATACAGTGCAACTACAAGGCTATCTACTCTATTTGAATGACAAAAGATGACACTCACCTTAAAATGTCCTTTGTATATGTCTATTTGTCTTAACTGTGGGAACTTGTCCAGGCATGTTAAGTGGGAGTGGACTTGAAATCCTAAACTCAAGGTGTAGAACAATTAAGTTATCAAGCCACTTGCATAACTTACTACAACTTGAATTTTGTTTTAAGTCAATTAACGCAGAAATCAGAGTTCAAATTACACACAATATTAAGTTGATGTAATTACCAACATTATTACGTCAACACAACTTATAAATTAATGTTTGCAACTTAAAATGTTTATCTGAATCAATTCACTCACATTTTTATCTTGCAACCATGCATTTAATTAAGTGGAGGTGAAAGGTCGCCTGAATTCGTTTTTAGAGTGTCCCAGACCATCTGGAGATGCCCCCAACCATCCTGATTGGGAGAGCCACAAACCTGACTCATGGACCTGCATCTGGGTTGCAGTGGTGAATGCCCTGACGCCCTCACATTCATTCATAGTCCCCCACTGTACAGACAAAACACCATCCAGGGCCTGTTGTTGCCCTAGCACCCTGGCACTAAGGGAAGCAGTCACACGCTTTGACCTCAGGACAGCTCCAAAGCTGCTGGCAGTCAACCTTCCTTTCCTGAACAAATGCCAGTTTGGGTTGGTTCGCTGATCAGTGGTAGCCACCTGAATTGCCCTCTGTTGCTCCTCAGACAATGCCACAATTGCCTCAGGTCCCTGATGCCCAACAGATTTGAGAATGTCAGGAACAGTAAGTGTTTCCAAGCTGTAGTGTTCCTCTTCTGGCTCGGGGGAGAGAAGCCAAGACATTCCTGAGAACCTGCCCCCGAGTCTGTCCCTCAGCCAGTCACGATCTTCGGAGGTGGGCTCTCTTGTCAGCGGGTTGAATGAGTTATTGGTTGGAGGAAATAGCTCCTCCACTGAATGCGTACGTTTAGCTGCCTTTGGCTTCTTCCACTGACAGGGGGAGTCAGTGCAGCTGAAATTGTGAACGGCAAAGATGGCTAATGCAGCCGCATGACTGCATTTCCATTCTCCACGTGGGCATTCACATTTTGTGGAGAGAATTCCCTCTTCTTCTGTAGATACCTGTAGTGGTGGGATTGTTTTATTATTTAAAACATATTTACATTTGTAATGCCTTCCCAATTATCCCTTTAATTGTTTAGAGCCTACTGTATGTTTATTTCAGTGTTTTCTGGTGTGTAATATTTGTAATAAAGATTTCATGTGACACATAAAATGGATTTGTTGATGGGAATTAATGTCACTAATGTGAATAAATTAACTAGGCTAACGGTACTCTTGCTATCACTACTCACCGACACTCTATAAACCGTGTCCCTCATGCTAGCCCTGACAACACCGGGTAGCACACCTTCATCTCGGCTGCACTGTTGTATGTGTCCTGACTTCTAGTGGTTCTCTCCTCATGTGACATGTGGAGATTATCTGGTTGAACAAAACGTGATCCCTCTCTTAAATGTGTGTCAACCACAGACCTTATTTCGAGCTATTTTCCAAAATCCTATTGAGAAATCTCATTGCTTTTTGACGAAGGAACCGGAAGAAGTTTACTTCCGGGTTTTAGGACGCGTCACTGCGGTTCTCTATAGAGAGGCGAAGTCCCTCCCCTTCCGGTGGACCTTCATGGGACCTTATTTTGGAAAAATCATGTATTGAAGTCAATGGAGAGAGAAAGATTATCTTTCGACCCCGTTTGAATTGTGCCACGAATTACACATATGATGTTTGTCAATTTAAAAGATAATTTTGCAAGTAAAAAAAAAAGAAAAAGTGTCGTAAAACTGTGAAGTAACACATTTCTTTGTGTGAAATGCTCAATGAACTACATCTCTGGTCTCGCAGAACAACACACGTCACCAAGATGGCCGTCACTACTGTCTTGTCACCAAAACGATTGACTACCCTCACTATCACCACAATGAAACACGTCCAGAAGAATGTCATGCAAAGCTGCCTGCCTGCCTTCCTTTGATTATCTCTGAACTGCCTGGTCTTTTTAATGTTTAATGTCAACCATTTGTGAAGATAGCATGAAGTAGAAAAGATCGGCGATCGCCGATGCAAGAGTTAGCATTTCTCCCCCGGGCTTAAATTGTGTATTACAGAATGATCACACCGGTGACAGTACTCTTCAAAGGGTTCACGAAATATGACTACTACTCTTACTGTTTAACATTTTGGGTTACTTAATGTTACTTCATATTAAGGCTAATAAAAATGACAAGGCTGTAATGCTAAATAACGTGCTTGCTGCTAGCTAGGTAGCTAACTTGATCCAGCCACTCCTGGTCCTTTCATCAGACGGGAAGCGAAAGAACGAGCAAGACCCATTGCTGGTATGATAACAACCTGGTACTAAGCACACAGGCATCTTGTTAAAGTTATCTTATCTATCTCTTATTTGGTGGAGGAAAACAATTGTGACATCAGTTATGACATGACTTACGCGGCTCTGGGATTTGTAGTCTTTCTAGTTGCGTATTTTTCATAGTCTTATAATTCAACAGTTTTACGAAAAACTGACTTTTTTGACATGGAAATGATTTTTTATGATTGACAAACATCATATGTGTAATTCGTGGCACAATTCAAACGGGATCGAAAGATAAGTTTTCTCTCTCCATTGACTTCAATACATAATTTTTCCGAAATAAGGTCCCATGGACCGGAAGTAGATGGGCGTGACTTCGCCACTCTATCGAAACTGCAGGACTAGCTGCGATTGTAGTGGCTCCAATCAACACAGCATTATACAAATAGGTGATAATATGTTTTCTTTTTAAATACTTTATACACCTACCACCATATAGGTTTTGAAAACAAAGCCCGTAAGTGTTTTTCGGGTTAATTGAGCAGTCTGGGATGATTTGCTATTATTAGCTCACTAGGGAGGTAGAGCCTGATCGATGTTAGCAAGCTAGCTAGCTAACGGCGGCGATTCCAGTGTTATAGTAGCCAAGTGTGTTTTGAGAGAATGTTCAACCGTTGCACACAAATCCATATGTACAAGTGTTCAAAGAGCAACAAAATGGCAGTGTTTTAAGGGGATATTTAAGGGACTTGCATTAATTGCATGTCTGTGGAAAACTGAGACTCTTGTGAATCAAATGAGCCGAATGGTATTTGTTTGTTAGACCCTAAGAGTAGTATTTCATTGAGGTGAAAAAAAATGTGTAACCTGACCACACAGAACAAAAAAACCTTTTGTGAACTCCAGGATGATCCCGGCCTCATGAAAATGTACAACAACAAACTGAAAACCGACTGTGTTCAGAGGTGTGGATTTCCCAAGGATTTTGACAATAAGGAGGTAGCTTAATTTTTTTAAGAATTAAGCTACACCAGGCTTTAGAAACATCATTCCGTAATAATACTGTGAACCACTTTGCTATTGATAATAATGAACCATTTCCAATAACAAACCCAGCGCTGAAATGTTGTATAAGATTGGTGGATGAGTATTTTGCGGTACTGCCGCATTCATAACTGTAGGATCAGTTTGCAGGTTTTCAGAATCAATCTCTATATCTGAATCCTCAAAGAAGGTCAGTGAGGGCAGTGGAGATGAAGACATTCACAGAACAAGAACAGGTACATCCTCTGATGCTCACCTCCTACGTCCCCCATGGATACAGATTGGTATGAGAGTGGGTGCACATGAATGTGTGTGTGTGTGTGTGTGTGTGTGTGTGTGTGTGTGTGTGTGTGTGTGTGTGTGTGTGTGTGTGTGTGTGTGTGTGTGTGTGTGTGTGTGTGTGTGTGTGTGTGTGTGTGTGTGTGTGTGTGTGTGTGTGTGTGTGTGTGTGTGTGTGTGTGTGTGTGTGCGTGTGCGCGCGTGCGTGGATGCACATGCAAACGTGTGCATGTTGTTTACCTGTTATCCACCGCTTGCCGCTGTGGGAGCCCTCTGCCTCTAAATAGGTGAGGGTCTGTTTTTATGAGCCCTTAACAGCCAGCACTCAGGCCAGATGGTGCGCTTATCAGCTACTCTGTGTGTCTGAGTGTGTGAGTGTGTGTAGCATCAGCCAGAAGGCAATAAGTAAATATTTGTCAAAAGCAAAGAGGCAGCTGGTTGTCTTGGGGACTTCAGAGTAACAAGACTTTCGCTTAACAAGCAGGGCACACACACACGGTGAAACTAATGGGAATAGGTTACATGTTTCAGAGATCGAGACTAAAGAGGGAGAAAAGCTGATATGGTGTTTTTTGTTTGGTATTTCCTTAAGAGGACATTGCTATTGATCAACCAACATGGTGGCAATGAAGCAGTTAGCTTTTAGGTGAATTATCATCTGTTGCCAGATTTTACAAGGCAAAACATTTAAAAGCAAGCTTCAAAATATCATAAAGAACATATAGCAACAAACACCACATACAGAACACGGGTATAATGGGGAAAATAGTGCAATAGAAAAAATAAACAGTCCCACATTTAGATAAAATGGCTTTGTTCCCAGGCTTGAGAAATATTTCACATAAACTGCTCATAATTCAAACAATTAAAGTTCACCTCGGTGTGTAGCATTTCAGTTTGATCAGATCTAGTGTAATTAAAGCTGCTATAATCAACATATGTATTTAACAATGAATCCCGTTTGTATGTAAAAGAGGTTTTCCAATAGTTATCAACCCACATATCAACTGACTCTGCAGTTTTATCTCTTCTTTCAGGTGGTTGTTTTGCTTTTACAACCTGCAACAATGTTGTTTGTTCCCACTGCATTTAGTGCATTCAGAGCCAGCAGCTGTTCACAGCCAAAAACACTCCAACTGTACACAACGTGTTCAGCACCAAACTGCAGACAGAAAAAGTTAGCAACAAGCTGCTGAATATAAGCAGCAATTAACTGCTAAGGGTCAACCTATTTCCCTAAGGAGTTGTTAGAGATCAAAACAGAATGAAAACGAGAGTTAATATTTGACTTTGAATTATCAGGTTGGCCAGGAACGATATCTGCACGCTGTTTAAATACGCAGCTGCTAACAAGTTGCTGCCTCCATATCTTTACAGTGTACAAAGAGAAGCATTGACACCTTCGTATGTACCTTTGGGTTAGACAGATGAAACCTGAATTTATGGATTGCTCATTTTAGCAAAAAAAAAGTCAAATGCAATATTATGCAACCCCTGATTTCAATAACTTTCACTTAATGACAAAAGACAAAACCTCACAGGCAGTAATTATAATGTCCTTAATATTTCCCTCTGAATAGACTCCACTCCTGAACTGTTACATCAGATGTAACCTTTTTGTAAGAAAGAGCTCCTACGTGCTCATCAGCCTGAAACAGCCATCTGTCACTGCTCTCCTAACATGTCTATAAACATCAAGGCATCTTGTTTATTCATTTGAATTAAAGAATGCAAGGCGATGAATGAAATACAACTTCCCTACAGACAGACGGTTCAGAGTTACGGGTCAACACACAGGGCACAAATACTGCAGGTGTCGTGTTACTGCTCATGTTAGGCTGTCCCCTTTTATCAACACGATTGACACACACGTCCAACACAAATCTACTGATAATATAAAGAGAGTAAAGAGATTAAACAATATACAGTTAATAGATGTTACAATACAGTGAAAGGTAGGGATAACAGTTATGTAAATATGTATCTATTATTGTTGAAGACTGTATATAACGTTTAAGATAAGATCAACTTTTATTGATAGGGAAATTCAGGTGTTTTAGCAGTAACAAAAATAAGATAAGAAACAAAAAAGAGGACAGGTAGGTGTCCACACAAGGAATAAATAGAATATTAACATTTAAAATATCAAGTGACAGGATAGAATAAAAAATACTTTTTTTAACATAATATATACAATATGAATAATTATGAATATGTTAAAATACACGTGCAAGTGTGAAAGTGCAAATCCAAGTTTACACATTCAATCTTTCAGAGATCTAGTGCAGATACTTATTATTTTCATTCATGTTTCATATGTTCATTTGTGTGGTTTGTACTCTAACGTGAACCTCTCCTGGGTTTAATAGTCATTGCTGTTGCTGCCATGACACCCACATTTCCCTCTAGTGATAATTAAAAGGTTAATCTGATATTATCGTAATAGACCGCCATAAATCTATAAATAACAGCATGAATTGTTGTTGGTAATTAAAATATGGTTTCCTTTTCAAGGGAGGTGCCGACATACAGTACAGTAATAAGCAGACAACACTGCATGGATGAATTTGGGGATTTTCTTTGTAACATTCTTCAAATAATTCCTCCCTATGTTGTGTATGTCCTTATCTGTTTCTATGGTTAGCTATTTTGGCAGAGAAAAACACACTGTGGTCTCTATGGGCAACCACTAGCATTGCAAGTCAAGTTGTGTTTCCGCTGGTCATATTTTGATGGACTGGTGAATAAGTCTGGCTGCAAGGCGAGACAACAGGGACTATCACCATGGTCATGAACCATACTGGACCATCCCGGAGGTGATCATCAGTTCTTGTTGCCACAGCAACAGCATTGACTCCCTCTAGGCTGCTACATACAGAATAGCGGCAAAACACGGTGCACTGGTCTTGCAGGGGTAACCTATATACATAAGCCTACTGGGTTTAAAGTATATGTCAGGGGACATTAGATGGAACATGTGATGAAACTGTTGTTGTTTTTTTCCACCTTGTTAAGCATTTTTTAGCCATGAAGACACAGGCATTATTAAAATAAACCATTACTCTGCAACAATATGAAATCAAATGATTGTCTTTTGTTTGTAAATGTCCCTGCTTTGGGACTAACCAAGGATTTCTGATTATCCTCTATATTTACAGTTTATATTATTTTCACTTGCATTTTATTTGATTATATGTGCAACTCGTGTTTATGCCTATTTAACATGCTTGTGACCAACAAAAATCCCAAATTGGGATTAATAAAGTATACCTTATCTAAAATGTGATCATCTTTATGTGTCATCTTTTTTCTTTGGTTTACCTGCAGATAATAACAAAAATGAAGAGTAAATTGAGCTGTCGCCCTGTGAGAGCTTCAACAGGTAGACGTGTTAACAGGTGTGTCAGATCTCTGCACTGATTCAGCCCGCATGAACATGGAGAATTGGCTCTCTCCAGTGATCATTTCTCTTCATTTCACGTCAGTGCCCCCTCTGAGAGAAACTTGGAGAAAAACATGTGCCGTCAGCTCCCTCATGTGGTCACAGCAGGAATAGATGAACATGTGTGGACTAGACCAGCCACAATCTGATTTATACAGAATAGAGGACAGAGCAAAAAGTGAATACATGATCAGAAGGAGATTTTATCCTCACTTAACCAAGGGGAAGTTTATTCATCTTAAGTTTCCATCCATTTTAGGTGAACAAAAATATGGAATGGCTTTCGATAACACATACTTAACCTCTATGGATTGCTAAAAAAAATGCATGAGAAATAATTTGACCACTGTATGATACCTGCTTTACTTATTCACATGTTATTTTATTGATGTTTAAGTGTATGTTGCTCATAAAGTCTGCCATTATTATTGAATTTAAGCTATTGTTTGTATATTGATCTTGTGTTTTTTGTAAAATTGTGATTTTTAACCTTACAGAGGTGAACGCTCCAAATAAGCGCAGTGGGTTTTTTGCCTCTTCTTCATCATACAATATGAAACTGTGCAACTTAAATTCAGTGGTATCGGAGCAGTGCGAGGAGGGGAAGTGGGGCATCCTCGTCTGAGCGCTTGAGGATGGGTGGAGTTCCTCCACTTCCCACATTGAAGTGCTACAAGTATCACTGCAAGTGTGTGGTTTTCTGTTTCTCTGCCTTTTTCTCACACACACTCATACCGCACTCAGCCACCCCTAGGCAAGTAAACAAACTCTCACCCAAGCCCTAAAGCTGTATTGTTTGAAAAAGTTAACTGAAACTGTGCTAAGAGGAGTCAATCCCACCAGATCGTTGTACATGTGTCTGTGTGTGTGGTTACAGCAAAACCTAGTTCCCAAATGAACCCCAGCTAAGCATCAAATGTACCCGCCTGGGAACTTGTGTTTTGCATAAAACATGTCTGAATGTTGTCCTATATTACTGCTACATAGTTTGAGTTTCTCCTTTCTTTTAAAAGACCTGTAGTATTTTGGATCCTGTTGTATTTTTGACTTTTTATTTTAACTTTCCAGAATATTGTATATTGTTTTGTTTATAAGGTTGTTGTTTTTTTAATTGTTAATGATCTGTTCCACTTTTCCAAGTGTTTTAAGTATTGTATTGTATTATAAAGTCTGAACACACTTCTGCTTCTGTGACGAAAGAATTTCCCAAATTTGGATCAATAAAGTATCTATCATATATCTATCTATCTTCTATCCTTTCTCTCTGCTGTTGCCTGTAGGCTCATACATAAACTGACAGTGACTGTGTACACTATAAAATCTCAATAAAGCTGACAGCTACTTAAGCCTTTACACAACCTCCCTGTGACTAATCATGGTGTTATAAAGCAGAGCCTTGAGTTTTAATAAGCCATCACCTAAAGTAAATATAATACCAGCAGATTTTTATACCTGTGTTTGTTCTGGCCACAACTCACCACCTCTCCCTGCAATATAGAAGTTGCAGCAGGAGATACGGTAAATGCCAGGTTCCAGAAATAGCAGCAGCACATTTGCTCTTTTCCGTGATGCTGGGAGACAGATAACATTTACACCTGGCCCCCCCAAAACAAAAATTGGCCAGACAAAGATAAGAGGTGGGGGCGTCTCTAGGAGGAAGGCACCTCCCCTTATCATCCTCTCCTACCTCTTTCATTTTATTTTATCAAAGCCTATTTTCTCCAGGGACCCAGCCTCATTTCTGTCACTCATCCTGCCAGTCAGTCCAAACATAACTCAGAGTTTTCCATTTATCTGTATCACGGGGGCGGTTGAGGCTGAGGGGATAAATGCAGTAATTTGTCAATGAAGGGGTCAGGTGTTCGATCCCAGATGTTGCAGACGTAATGTGTCCTTGGGCAAGATACTTAACCCCAAAGATCCTGTAGGCATATTTATGGTTATAAAGTGTTTGTAAGTCAGCTAAATAACCTGTAACATTATGTCTGTTTTTCATTTCAGTTGTCCCCCCTGTTTGATTGTCTGTCCTGTGTTCATTAGTTTCAACTATTCCCGAACAGTCCTGCTAACAGGAGGTACACCTGCACTTTATCCCTCATTAGTTTAAGCTTGTATTTAAGTCTTCCGTTAGTCTTTGCCAGAACCTTTTATGTTGTGTAACAGGACGTTTGTTTTGGCTCTGTTTGTCTTGCCTTGCTGGGTCAACCTAAAATAAGAGGTATGTTCTGTCCGTCTGCATTTTGGTCCACCCTGCTCTGATCTCGGTGACACAAAAAAAAGCATCTTAAAACTCAAATATAAGTGGTAAAAAGTACAATCAAGGCCACAAATCAGCACAATCTATCAAGGAGTATCCTGGCTGCAGCCTTATTCTTGAACAGCAGAAAGGATACATCGACAGGTTTCTGCAGAGCCACATCACAGGGCTGAGAGGAGTGTGTCTGAACAGCTACTCTGTTTGAACTACGCAGAGAATGGCAGAGGTGAGGAGAAGAGAAGAAGGCAACCGAGGAGGGGTTGATAAGGATGGAAATAATGCACGGCGAGTATCAGCGTCTAAGTAGAAGCAGCTGGCTGCAGACTCTCTCTGTCTCACACACATGCATGATTACAACAGCAGGAGACAGACAGGGAGTAGGACAGAATGACAAGTAAGCGGGTAAAACCATCTGGTTGAGTCTGAGAAATAAAATCCTCAGGTTATTTGTGTAGGTACTTCCACTAAATCCACCTAAAGCCCACTTACAGCTTGTAAGTGATGCGATACATAAGGACATGCGGCACACTGGACACCAGCAGCTCTTACAAGACAAATTGGAAAGTATCGAGACACACCGGTGTAATAGCTTTCCTTATTGAAACAGGTTGATTAATCTTTCAGACTGATGTCGATCGTGTTAATTTAATGTATTCTCCGCACACCGAACAGATCTGTATCTGAAGTGCTTTATGATTGGAGGCATCAAATATCCTGTAGAAACACATACAACAAACTGTTTCCTTTACGGCTTGATTATATTCTTTCCAATTTGGCAAAGCTGTAGTCACCTAGACTTACTTATTAAATTAACTAAAACCCTTTCCTTTCCTCTCTGCTTACGTATAATGCACATGTAACATCATTTGTTGCTACTGTACTGGGTGGGGTCCATACATGTTCATTTGTAGTACTTTACAATGCAGAATAACTCAAAACAATAGCTCCACATAATATTCTCACCAGAATTGTGACAGAAAATCAAGCAGAAGGTGTCTCAAAATAAAATGAGTAAAGCTTACGGACAGATCAGTGTCCAAAAATAAAGAGGTAAAGATTAATCTTCCCCGTTACAATCTCATCTCATACTGTAGGAGCAAATCCAGTTTTATATGTAATCATTTTTCATTTATATGTTTACATAATTACAATCTTGACATTTTATTAAAGGTTGCTCTGTGACATTCAAATCCAATAAAAATCTAAAAAAAGAAAAGTTAAAAAACATGTAGCCTACTGCTGTATAACATTATAGCAGTCTTAAAAACATATTTCATTAAAAGTAAACGACTCAGACTTAATACAAATTTTGAGTATATCAGCTCTAATCTCTACTTGTAAGGAAGCTCACTTACAGATGGACTTAATAGCAACAACTTATTATTATAAACAAGCAAAAATATAAAAGACTCAATCAGAATATGGAATTACAAAACAACCAGTAAGAAAAGTAAGACAGTGTAAAACAAAAAACAACAAGACGGACAGCCATTACTCACCACAGCTTGCGGGGCATGGTTGCTGTATTAAGACGCTGGTCAGGTCTCTGCCTCTCTACTCTATGTTTCATCCTCTCTCTCCTCTATTATCTCTGTTTGCCCACTTGTAATATTCATTTACCCTCACCACCACTTCAAGACAAAATCCACAACCAGATGCATGTGTTTGCTCACACACACACACACACACACACACACACACACACACACACACACACACACACACACACACACACACACACACACACACACAGGTTTGATTATGCAGTTATTAATGAGGTGCTGTGTGTTCGGCAAAGACAGGGAGATCTCTTTGTAATGTAGTAACCATGAGCAGAGAGGAGGCAAAGGAGGATTAATGACAGGAGAGGGGAGGGAGGAGGGAGGGAGGGAGGGGAGAAAAAGTTGGAATAAGGGATGAGATGAAAAGCACAATGTGAACTGAGGGCAGTCAATAAAAGAATAAATCACATTAAAATCTTCACACCTGTTGCATCTGATGATTTGTGTTCCCGTGGCCTTCCACTTTTCCTTTTCTCATTTCTCTTCTCATCTTTATGGCTTTATTTTTCTTTATAACGATACATCTACCGGGTACTATTTCATCCTAGGATTCCAGCTACCAACAACTGAGTAAAATGAAAAGGCATAAAAGCCATAATTTAGGAGTATGCCAAGCTGTGAGTCATTTGTATAGGCTTCCTCGACCTTGTTTGATCTGTGACGCTGCTTTGCTGCCAAATATGTATATTAAAAACACATTTTAGAAATCCAGAGTTAGCTAAGCATCCCCACGACAATAAGGACAAAACTAGCTCTGCCAATCCTCCTGATTAGATTCTCACTGTGAGCATGTGTTAAGTTAGACATATGCCTATCCTTTCCATCCTGTAGAGTGACATCTCTGTTCCTCCCTTTCTTTAACTTAGAATGCTCGCTCGGCACCATTTTGTTACATCTAACAACTGGATCAAACGCACACAGGCTCACAATTAAATTCTATTCAGGGTGTGAGCGGAGCGGAGCTCGAGTAGGAGTCACGACTCACTCATTCATATTCAGAGACACTCCGGAGCAGACGGTCTAATGACACCTGGCCAGGGACCAAGGGAGACACTGAGGTGTGTGTGTGTGTGTGTGTGTGTGTGTGTGTGTGTGTGTGTGTGTGTGTGTGTGTGTGTGTGTGTGTGTGTGTGTGTGTGTGTGTGTGTGTGTGTGTGTGTGTGTGTGTGTGTGTGTGTGTGTGTGTGTGTGTGTGTGTGTGTGTGTGTGCGCGCGCGTGCGTGTGTGTGTGCGCGTGTGTGTGTGTGTGTGTGTGCGTGTGTCTAAGAATACCGTAGATGCAGACAAATTGTAAGAAAGAGAGACAAAAGAAAAACTGTGGGATGACACTTGCAGGTAATTAAAAACCAATCCTAAAGAGAATCATTCATACAATAATTGATAGGATACATAGAGGGGTAATATTCCCAAGCCATAGTCTATGCACATCAGTGATGATAGGGAACACCTTCAATCAGCCAGCCAATGGTATTGTTAGCTGCGAACTAAAAGCGCATGTAAAAAACAGCCAGTGCTATAACATTATCTTTTAATGTTTCCAATGCAAATCATTGAGTATCTGGTATTTTATAAAATCAAGTCTCATTTACCTTGATTCAAGAACAACAACCTGCTGAAACAGGTGGGAATTACCCTACTGTGATGGCATTTTTATTCATCTTTCATAATTCCCAGTTTACCAAAATCCAGAGTTATGGCAACTTTTTTTAAATCGGGACTACAATCTCCAATTCTTAAAGAAATCCCTTATCAGAGTTTCAACAGGTGGCATCATTGTGGCCAACTGGAGCTTTGGCAGCAGGTGAGAGACGAAGGAAGTACATGAGGACACACAACATGTTTGTTCAGACAGTAAATGTCAGTGTGATACACTTAAAAGTGAGACACAGATGAAGCGGGGTAGTGGGTGAGAGTACAGGCAGAGTTAATATAAATACACACACAGAAGCCCTTCACTTCCATCACTATGGCAACCTCCATTAGCAGGGCTTGCCGCGGTGGTTTGTTTCAACAAAGGGAAGCTCCTCGAACACAATATCTTCAAAGAACATCTCAGGAAGCAGGTACACAACTCCGCAAATGATATTCAGCTCTCCACTCCAGAATTCATTCGACCATGTGGCTGTTTGTACCTCAGATGACAATTACACAATGTGTTTCATTTATAATGAATGGGTTTTCTCAACGTGCACAACACAGTCACACATCTTTCAAGACCCTTTCGTCTCCTTTTACAGCCGTGTGTTGTAAAGGAAGCTCATAACTATCTGTTGAACATAGTCACTTCTTGTTTCCAAAACATCGACGACCAAAGTGAAAGTGACCAATGGCAGCTGCTCAATGAATCAAGCATCAACACAATAAGAAGTGGAGCAACACAGTGCAGCTAACTAAAGTCAACTAGTAAAGAGTACTGTGGCGATGAGAGGTCACGTGATCAAAGAAAAGCATTGGTCAAATCTGACTTCAGCAAAATAAATATTATATCAACTATATTATATATTTTGTTGTTTCAACTAAACGAAAGAAAGAGAAATGTGTTCATATACAAAGATTTATATTTTACGTATTGTATAAGTTATCGTATTTTATAATGAAATTGGTCTTCTATAAGTCCAACACTGTAAAAATAGAACTCAAAATGAAGTCCCATTGTCTGTGTTAGTAATACTCTGACGAGTTTAATTGAATTGATGTATGGATTAAAAGACTTATAATATAGCTTTAGTCAAATATATTATCCTTTACTGCTTCTGCTTTGATTCATGTTAAATTGAAACATGCTCTTTAAAATAATTAAACATTGTTTACTCTAATTATAATTCAGTCAGACAACTCACGTGTTCCTTTAACATGTTTATTAGAAGCAGCATATAGTTGAGTTTGGCGACTAGGCTCGGGCATCATCACTCCATAGATATACATAGCACGATGAGTGATGATTAAATAACTAACCCTGAGCCTACAGGTGGAAGCTGGGGTGGTGGTGGGGCAGGCAAGCAGCAGCAACGTAGAGGTAGCTGCAGCAATAGCAGCAGCAAGCAATGCATGGAGAGAGATCTGGCAGGTTAAATAGAGCGGCATATTAAGGAGACTCTGTTTGGTTGGTTGTAGAGTGGCAAGGGGGCATTATGTATGAATGCAGAATAAGTGCTCGAGTTGACTGCCTGAACTAGCTCGCAGGCTTCGCCCCATTTATTATAGAAAATGTATTATTTTCCAAAACTGCAGAGGAGATTTTCCTTTCCTGAGGAGTGTCTGCAGATCATGTCAGGTTGCATACACTCGCTACAAAGACATCAATCACCAGGTATAGAGGCAGCCTGAGAGGCGAAACTCAGGGCAATCCATCACCCCGTACAATATCTGAGGCAATGCAAAGGATTTCCTTTCCTCATGAATTTCTCCACAGGCAAGTTTGCACAAATGATGGCTTTGCCTGATTAAATTCGATTAGGATATTCACTGGATATAGAGCTTAATTTGACCATGTAAGAAGCAACAAAAAAAACGGAATAAAAAGAAGAACTTACCGGGCTCTCAGTCCAGACAAAGTGGACTTGTCAATCCTGGAGAGGCAGCAGCCGCACACACAGAGGAAGAGAGAGGGGGGGAGAGAGAGGGAGATAGTATTGATCACGTCTCTGATTCAAATAGTGTAAAAGCAGCAATTAAACTCCTTGCTCTATTATCTATTATTACATTAATAAGCAAATGAACACTGCACATCAAATGGAGAGGAGTGATGGCTCCCTCGGGTGATCCGGCACTTACAAGAATGGTCATTAATAATGATGCTTCTCCTGTCATTATTGGCATTCAGGAAAATGTGGAAGCCTCAAAGCAATTTATATAAAGTGAAGTGCATGAACCACAAACTTGAGAAAGAAAAAAAACTGTGAACATTTCTAAGGCGTTTCCAAACGCATTTCCTGAACATATTTTAGTCATTTGCGCAACCAAGCTTACAACATGACCAAAAGTAAATGTGTTTATTTCCAAATAGAATCTTCAATTAATGCAGAGTATGCAGAGCCTGCAGACTGTGTGAACATATCAGTGTAAAAATCACTTTGTAACAGCTGACTTTAATAAGATTGGATCTCTTAAAGCTGCTCAGACCGGTTATGCAGGTCTTCATGTTTACATGTTTATTCATGCTTCACTAAATACTGTTAGTACTAAAAACATGTCAGAAGACGTTTCATGGAAAACCTGTCAGTTCAGTTTATATGCTGATAATAGAGCAGGGCCTGTGAGGTTTAAGAGAAACTGTACATGCAAATATGTTTTTATTTGCAAGTTGGTGTGTGTGTCGTGTACGTGCATGTTCAGTGCTTGTTTTACACCCCCCTCACATGCCTTTACAAAGAGGATGTTATGACATTAATACTTTAATCCCATTAATTTGCAGAATGAACCATGCAGAACAGTGCCTGATCTAATTCATCCAAAAATGTGCACTCACAACCGACACACACACATACAAACAGAGAGTGCTTTTACACAGTGTGTGCTTTTTTTTATAATCCAACCTGGATGATTTAAATATCATTTGAATTGTTTCCAGGGTTTTTGAATGTTATCAGCAGAGTCAACAGAGGCACATTTGACAGAGAGAACTGAGATCATGTTGTAAACTAGATACTCGATGTCAGGATAACGGATTCATATTGAACCTGCTTACAACCGCCTGACAGCTGACTGCCTGTGCAGTGCAGCGAGCTCATCTTATGTAGTATATATACAACAGTTTGCATAATGCTTTATACCTCAATCAACAGTAACACAGGTAAACTCAAGACATCTGAGAGGAACAAGCAACTCTATTCAATGAGGACTTTAACGAGGGTCTGCGCCAAAAGAAAAGGCATATCATGCCAGCCATGAGTGCAGAAACATTAGAGAGAAATGTTGAGAAAAACACTAATCATGCTATTGAATGTGTTTGTTAAGTCCTACTCCTGACATCTAGAAAGCTTATTTTAATACTGGTTTTAAAATGTGCTATATTCATCCCGGGTAGCTAAAATAAATAAGATAGAAGCATAGACATGTATTTCCTGTGTTAGGGTTTTACTCGCTACAGGGTGTACTTTGAGGGTTTGTGACTTTGCAGACCGTTTACATGCAGAGAAACCTTCATAACACACAAGGGGACGGGTACTAACCTGAAAAGCATGACATGGGACCTTTAAGAATTGTTATTTTGTGTACTGCAGAAAGTTTGACGAAGAGGCGTAAGCTAATAGGGATCCAGATACACACATAAATATTGAAATGCAAACATACCCAGTGAACATCTACAGAAACATTGAGTTTGCTTCTCTGCTGCAGTGACACCATATTGTTTGCGACTGCAGTCTGTGCTCACAAGTGTATTACCAACTAGTTTACAAGACGCACCACCTACCTTATGCCTGAAACAAAGCAGATCATGTCTATCATGTGGAAGCTTCATTCATCCCACATCTTAGAGATTAAAGGAATAGTTTACTGTGTGTGTGTGTGTGTGTGTGTGTGTGTGTGTGTGTGTGTGTGTGTGTGTGTGTGTGTGTGTGTGTGTGTGTGTGTGTGTGTGTGTGTGTGTGTGTGTGTGTGTGTGTGTGTGTGTGTGTGTGTGCGTGCGTGCGTGCGTGCGAGCGTGTGTGCGTGCGTGCGTGCGTGTGCATGTAAACACACTGTGGGGATTTCTTTTTGTCAGCTCTTCATTTAGAAATGCCTGCAGTCTGAACTAGCCATCCACAAATCCATATTAGTGTCTCTTCATGAAATCCAAAAAAACAAACAAATTCATTAGGTTGTCATTGAATTGCAGCAGTTCATATCATAAGAAATGGTTTAATCTAAAAGGGACTATAAGCATACCCTATACTTGTTTTCACACTCAGGCTGTGCAGGATGAACGTTTGTGTTTGGAGTCGCACAACATTCAAGGTGTTGTGTCTGAACTGAGCTGTTGCTGATCTGTCCAGCATTTAAAGAGCCTGTGACACCATCCCAACAACTGTTGTGCAATGAAATATTGGGCTACTAGTAATCTCGAACCGTCAGTTTAAAAAAGAAAAAGCGATACCGTTTCGTTAAATATCAATAATTTCGAACATCGCGGGGAAATTCCTTCACTCATTTTGAAGTTTTGGGGGAAGCCGGAAGTGACGTCAATGCGGGAACGCTTCGAGAGCCAAACACGGACAAAGTGTGTTGTGTCATGCGTAGAAATTGTGAATTACTGAGTTTAGGCACGTTAATAACGTTTTAATGAAGTTGACTACAGTATATTCATATTTGTCAGTGCTTTCATGTCAATTCGGCGACATAAATATACATGATCGTGGTGAAGATGATGATTACATTAGGATTACAAATCGGGAGTGAGAGCTGCTGAATTTCCTCCCATCGGATGTGATATAAAAACAAATCGATTATTTTTGTGGTTATAAACTCAAGTGGATGAAACTACATTTATTAGTGCTTTCATGTCAATTCGGCGAACATATGATACATTAAATGATGAGTGAGGATGATGATTAAAAATCGTTTGTTTGAGCCGGTCTGCATTTACTGATGAGAAAACAAACCGATGCTTTTTGTAGTTGTAGTACACCAACAACGTGGATTAAACGTGTGGTTTTTTACCACAATGTTGGGGAAATTAATGGATAAAATGCACGGATTATTATTATTATTCCCACTCCGATCGGGACACTAGGTCCACCGTTTCCCCGCAGCGAGGCTCCCCCCGTTGACAGTTTACGTGGGCTGGGTGCAGTGGCGGACTGTGGATGCAGTGGCGGACTGGCCATCGGGACGAATCCCGATGGGCCGGTACCGAAGTGGGCCGGTCGGATAAGTAACTAGCACATCCCCCATAGGCGGCGCGTGAGGCTCAGGTTTGAGAAGGCTAAATAACTTCTTTTACCTGACGCTGCCCGCCTCCGGCGTCTATAGAAAAGAGATCCACTCAGTGTGCGGAGTTTAAATCTCTCAAGTCATATTACAGGATAAAGGAAATACAGTTTAAACTGCCGTATGCAGAGAAGACGCCGACGTGTCGCACTTATCATTCATATTACATCATCAATCAGATCATCGATCAGATAATATCATAATATATCATATATTTCCCTATCTGAGTCAGCTTCTCCAGCCTCATCTGGCCGTGCAACACTCATAGTGTCACAGACTGGATGCAGAAGTATTATTTAACACATTATGTTGACGAAACACTCGAGACAAATGTAATTAAAGTCAGATCCACTCGTGTCTTAGACGTGAACGCGCTCTCAGCTGGAGAGAGAAACCCTGGCTTGATTTACCGAGTTGATAACCAGCGTCGTAGGACCGCTTAGCGAGATCTCGTTTGTTAGTTTGTTGTTGTTAGTTTGTTTGTTACTCAAACATATCCAGGGTCTGTTGAACTGGCTTCGTAGTACAGGGCACAGGTGGCTAGCAGCGCTAATGTCAAAGACACAGACATTATACATTATATTTGTATTTTACATCCCCTGCTCCCCCCGTTGACAGCTCGGTACCGAAGTGGGCCGGTCGAGAGTCCCGGGATGATTTTTAGTCCCAGTCCACCACTGGCTACATGACCATATGATCGCCCATATTGACGCACCTCATTCCTAAACTTAGAAGATACAACATAAACCGATCCTTCAGCCTCATATGAGCTCTCAGACACGTTCAACATTAACCTGTCATCGCTGTCTGAGCTTGCTGCTGTGTGCGCCGTCGTGCGTTTACATCTGACTGTATATATATAAAGGTTTACATGCAGATGCTGGGATCCTGGACGGTGCAGCTGGAGCGCTGTGCCCGCAATGACGTCACCCATAATTTGGCGGGACTTGAAGAATCCGCGAGAAGATCCAGAAAATTGTCAACATTGAAGGCAGATTAATGGTTATCAAAGTACAAATATCCAAAATCAGTTCAGTAACGGTTTTCAAGGGGACAATATGTACTCAAATTGATGGGTTTGGATGATGGGGGAAAACCGTGTCACAGGCTCTTTAAGTGTTGCACTTACAGCATTATGAGGGAATACCAAGGGCTAGATTAAACAAAGAATAATTAAACCAAGTGAAGAAAAGTAAACTGAACTGAGTAGTGACCTGAAATTCATGTGTGAATTAGTTTCCCTTTGAGTTTTACTGCAAATGATTAGATGTTTTTCTCACATAGTCCCTGTGTTGCTCCACGCAGCTGTGCCTGCTTCAGGTCATACTGTGTCTTCCTGTCTGGCTGAACGTGCTACATCAGCCCAGCTGGGATGGGAAAGTGCTCTGAAGAAGCGCTTCCGAGACAGGACGACCCAAAAGCAGCAGGGGAGCCAGAAACAAAAACCCTCCATCTCAGCTCATTCAGGACTAAATGGACTCTCTGGCAACTTCGTCAGCGCTGCATCATGGGAAAAACCTCTCGGTCAATAGGTGGGGGCAAATATGACGGGTAAGGGAAGTGACAAAAGACCCTTAATTGGACATTATAAAAAAACAACAGACAAAGCAGCCTGTTGATTGTATCCTCCCCCCCCCCCCCCCCCCCCCACCACCCCCCAAACGGAGACAGCACAGAGTGAAACTGTACATTCTCTCACACACACACATTCTCACACACACACCACAAAGGACAAAGTGTCATAGGAGCGACACAGAGTAACAGCCTCCACCCATCCTTCCTTTTTAGAAAAAAAACACCCAGCCGTGCACACACATTTCAACAGCACATTGTGCATCCTTTAAACTCATTATAAACCATAATGTGCACAATAATGAGCCTTTGCACACATAATGCAGACATCCACACACACACCACACACACACACACACACACACACACACACACACACACACACACACACACACACACACACACACACACACACACACACACACACACACACACACACACACACACAGTAGCATGATACATCCAATGAAAAGGTAACGTACCATCCAAATCCGCCAAAGGACACGCTTCTCCTCCTCCTGAGCATTTTGTCAGACTGAACTTCTCAGCAGTCTCTCTCGCTCTCTGGCTCTCCTCTGGGAAGTGTGCTCTGCTGACACACTCTCTATCTTTACTGTGTATACTTGCACTTTGTTTCTCTCTCTGACCCAATCTGCTTCCCTTGCCTCCCTGCCTCTATCTCTCTCACTTGCCTCTATTTTTTCCGTTCTCTTCTTCTTTGACACTCGCCTCCCCAGAGCTGTCGTTTTCCACTTTTCCGCCACTTGACCACTCGACTACTTTTCCCCCTTACGCTGCTAGCTCTTCTGCTTTCACAGACACACAACAACAATCTGACACACTCACACATACAGGTACACTGAGGTCCACACGCAAGCAGGGGGAGGAGCAAGGAGAGGAGGGGCCACATACTCCTTTCTGACTCTCTGCTTCTTTTACACACACACACACACACACACACACACACACACACACACACACACACACACACACACACACACACACACACACACACACACACACACACAGACAGAGAATTGGGTACAGTTGATGTATTGGGTACAGTTAATTTGTATGTTTTGTGTAGCTTAATAAGTCCTGAGTCATGACATCTATTAACAAGTCACAGCAGGAGTGTGTGTCAAATGGAACTTCTGCTTAACAGAAAAGTGAAACTGTTGTTTTTTAAGGGTGCAATATTAGATTACTAACCGTAAAGGGAGTGGTAACAGCAGTGCAGTCATGCTGAGTTACATAGACCACCATGTTGTGACCAAAGGGAGTGTCCTTCCTCTTCACTCCAGATTTGACAGGTTTCACTCTCACAGTTAACGTTCCCACAGCTGATCAACTGAAAATAATTCAAAGGGTTTCAAAGAAACTTCATGTGAGGCTTTCTGCTTTGGTGATTTTAAAAATGGATTGTTTCACATCCTATTTAATATATTATAAGACCTTGTTATAATAATATTAATTCATCCTTACAATGGCTACAATGTGATGTTCCCCGCACTACACATGACTACTCTTATCCTCTTATCTGTGTATCCTGTTGCCTACAAACACCACATTGATCAGCAGTCAGCAGACAACACATTGCAGATTCATTACAAGGTGAGAGAACAACAAGTATTACACCAAATAAATATTGCTGGATTAATACCTGTCTCCAATTTGACATTTGAATTATCCTCACTTATCCTGTAGAAGGAAATATATGAAAGAGTGTGTGAACCAGCTTCCCTGAGGTCTGGATTTCATTATTTTATCTTCTGATGTCAAAGAGTGACAACAACAGCTCATAATGTCTGTGGCTATTAGAACTGAAGTCATCTAAAAGGACTATGTTTAGCTCTCTCACACAGCAGAACAAATGGATGATTAAAAAAAGGTTTTATTTTAGCTAAATAAGTCAACAAGTCCAAACTCGTATCAAAAAGCTAAATATTTTGTTAACTTCTACAAAATATATGCATATGAGCATCGTATAACCTAGATTGTAAATATCTTAAAACTAGTCTATAACACATTGACCATCTACAAAACAGAGGTTATGCAGGACCTACATTAATTACAAATGTATGTTAGTGGTGCAGATGTGTTATTACATTTGCAATTCATATCAATACAAAAAACACTGAAATGCAGTAAAGCTGGCATTTTAGGGACGATTAATTAGATCACTAAGAGCTCAACTCTAACAAAGGTAGTATTCACTCACCTATACTTATTTTACAGTGTTTTGTGTATCAATGTATCAATGAGGGTCTAGATTTCCTTTCCATATTTAAGATAAGATAAAATGGACCTTTAATAATCCTCATAGGGAAAAAGATCTGAACCTGAACTCTGACATCCTTTCTTTTTTTAAAGGGACCTTGATGATTAAACCACTTTTGTGCTCATTGAGTCCAAGACACCAAACAAGCAGCTATTGAGGATGATTATTATGCTCAAAAGCTTTCTCAGTAAAATATTATCAATGGTCTGACTGGGGCTGATGAGTGGTTGCCTGGATGTGCTCCCAGTCCCTATCAGAGTGAGGATGCACTGATTAAAGCAATAAAACGCTCCACTGGCATAATGTGGTTTGTATCTGAGGATCTATGGGTGCACACACACTTTCAGTCAGTCTGGCATTGCATTAGTAATTATTTCAATTACAGGAAAAAAATAAAATAGTAGCCTATCTAGAAAATGGGTTTAACAGCATACAAACTGGCAGTGCAGCTTGAGTGCAGACCTCACCCTCCCTCTCAACCCTGTCTCCTAAAAATTACGTTCCCACAGAACTAAACTGCATTCTCAATTACGTTTAGCTAGAAACGTATTTTCTCCCACGTTACGTTAGTTATGAACGTATCTCAAATACGTTTATTTTCTACATATCTTCTAGAAGCATATTTTCTTCCACGTTACGTTAGTTATGAATGTAACTTAAATACGTTTATTTTCTACATATCTTTGCCATTTATTGTCTTGCTTATAATAATGATAATTAGTTATTTATAAATATCATTTTAGAGCACACCTTTGAAATCGACAATCGGGCTCGATATATGGTTAAATTAAAATCAGTAGGCGAGGCTGTAATTTCGCCAGCTGTTACTCTCATGTGCGAGGCAGAACATAATAGTTTTAACATGCCAAAAAGCTGCTGTGTCGTTTATTGCACCTCAAACATTAAAACAAATCCAGAGTTACGTGTTTATGTACTTCCTCTAAGAAGAAAGGACAGTAACAGAAGAGCTCTGTGACTTCAGGCTTGATCGCCGTTCAAATGACAGCGCTGGTTTCCCCAAAAGTGGGCGGGGCTGTAAAGTGAAGTAGATTTACTCTCATCTATTATTCAAAACCATTCTATTTATTCTAACGTAAATTATATGCCAGTGTTTTATCTTTTATTTATTTGTTTTTATTTTAAATCGTATAATGTCGGACTTTTTTTCCGTCTGTGAGGAAAAGAAATGGGGCTCAGAGCCTCAAAATACTGAAATCTGTATTTTTTAAAATCTTTTCCTTCTAATTTATTATTCTTTTCTAAATAACACACTGTTATTTATTCAACAATAACACACAATTATCCTTGTTTTTATTTATTCATTTAATTCTATAATCTTGGGCTTTTAGCCGTAAATAAAGTCACCGGAAACAGACGGGACATTTTGAGCGATACACACCACAAACCCACTAAACTGATTACCCAAGATCCTCAGCTTGAAGCTTGTTGATTGGATGTTTTAGCCGCAATGCACGCTGGGATATGGTGTTGATATGATATGGAGATATGATATTCGACAACGAAAAATAAAATAATACCTAATTCAGAGTGTGCTTGCTTTTCTCTTTGGAAGTCATCACATAACGGCATTGTAATACACGGTTCGGCTGCATTACATATTACACATCTGCCGTAATTCTTTATTTATAGAGAGAGACAAACAGGAGAACTGCTGCCAAAACTGAATACTTGACGTGGATCATAAATATATCAACAATTAAACAACATCTTCAATTTCTTTTCACAAAATACGTCTCCTTGCAGTATCAATAGTAATTCGGCTGACTTTTATATTTGATCCAATTGGTATAAAGGTTATATTTACACCATAACGGTGCACAGCTGATAAAAAAGGACTTGTAGTTTTTAAAGATATTACTGATTTTCTTTGAATATAAGAATCTAAATACTGAGTTGATAGAATAGTCAGGGGATTTGGGTGATGGGAGACACATCTATGGAATCACAATTTCAATAGCTTACTATTAAATGACGGATAGCCTATGCCTTTCTGTCTGTGATGTTTTACAAATCAGATATTAATGTGTAGAAGTAAAACAAGAGAAATAGTATAGCAATATCCTGTAAAATTATGTAAAAACATGAATAAAACTACACATCTTCAGATGTTATAAATAAGTGTCTACACTAATAATACAAAGTTATTATTAGTATGCTGTGTGTACCTTGTGTGCACCGCCTAGTGGTTAAAGCATGTTATTGAATTATTTTTGTTGAATAATCTTATTTGATCAAAACAATATTAAGAGTACATACTTTCATAGGGGGAAAGTAGAAGGTCAATGATAGAAATATAGAACATAAAAAGTCAAGAAGATACTAAGTGATCTCTACAATAAAACAGTTTAGTGCTGGATGTACAAAGATATTAATAGGAGGATGTGCAAAACAGAAAAACGAATTAACCTTTATTAACACATTAAAAAATACTTTAGGTTAAGGTCTTCTTTTAAACAAGAAAAAAGCTCTGGGGGTATCTATCTACAGATGAATATTAAGCCTGACAAAGTACTTAACGTCTAAAATATTGCTTCCCTGCAATGTTAACTATGTTGAAACACTTATTTTAAATGATATTATACACATTAATTATACTCTTATGTATGTAGATAGAATAAGAAATGTGCAGAATATGACAGTTTAATGGTGGAGGTATACAGTACACACATATTGATAGATGTCTGTTGAGGAACCTGCGACCCAAGTTGTGTATAAGATCAATACACCTTAGAAAACCTTGAAATCTTGAAAGGGATATGCAAAATAGCCATTATACAGTTTTTAATTAACTATTAGTAGAGAATAACGAGTAATGAATATACTTTATAAAGATCTGCAGATAAATGTTTAGTCTTCTCAAGCACCAACTATCAAATATCTCTCCTGATTGTTGGCACTTGACAATCACCTTCCCTGAATTGTATTCAGGTGTAACTAAAGTCTGCTTTAAGGGTTGTTTATATTCCACATCATTAATCAGAATCTGCAAAGTAACTAAACTAAATGTAGTGGAGTAAAAATACCAGGTTAACCTCTGAATTGTAGTGGAATAGAATTACAAAGTAACAATGAGCTGTCGTGTGGGTATATATTAATGCTGCCCATTATGGATACAAGCGATGTTCACCCATTTAGTAATTACATGTTTTAAATGTGTACACAGACTACACACCAATGTGTTTCCTATCGCCTAAACCTCCAGGGCTGTACACAGTTTAATACTGTCAACTTCTACTTTTGGGAAAAACGTCTTTTAAAACTACAATTCCCAGTAGAGACGTGCCATAGAGAACATGTTGCGAAACACAATAGCCAGCATGTGTAGTTCTGGTGGGGCGTTCGAGTCCAGTTTTGAATAGTCTGCCGTGGTTTCGTTCCATTTCAAAGAGCTTGACGCTCGGCGTAACCTCGGCGCAACATCACGGGGTTTGTCAACGGGACTGTAGTCCCAAACGATAGCTGTGGATTATGGGTAGTGTAGTGTCTTGGGCCATCCTAAATCTCGAAATGTCCCGTCTGTTTCTGGTGACTTTATTTACGGCTAAAAAGCATGCTAAAATGCCCAAGATTATAGAATTAAACGAATAAATAAAAACAAGGATAATTGTGTGTTATTGGTGAGTAAATAACAGTGTGTTATTTAGAAAAGAATAACAAATTAGAAGGAAGAGATTTTAAAAAATACAGATTTCAGTATTTTGAATCTCTAAACCCCATTTCTTTTCCTCAAAGACGACAAAAAAAGTCCGACATTATACGATTTAAAATAAAAACAAATAAATAAAAAGATAAAACACTGGCATGTAATACGTTAGAATAAATAGAATGGTTTTGAATAATAGATGACAGTAAAATCTACTTCACTTTACAGCCCCGCCCACTTTTGGGGAAAACAACGCTGTCATTTGAACGGCGATCAAGCCTGAAGCCACAGAGCTCTTCTGTTACTGTCCTTTCTTCTTAGAGGAAGTACAGAAACACGTAACTCTGGATTTGTTTTAATGTTTGAGGTGCAATGAACGACACAGCAGCTTTTTGGCATGTTAAAACTATTATGTTCTGCCTCGCACATGAGAGTAACAGCTGGCGAAATTACAGCCTCGCCTACTGATTTTAATGTAACCATATATCGAGCCCGATTGTCGATTTCAAAGGTGTGCTCTAAAACGATATTTATAAATGACTATTATCATCATTATAAGCAAGACAATAAATGGCAAAGATATGTATAAAATAAACGTATTTCAGATACGTTCATAAGGAACGTAACCTGGGAGAAAACATGTTTCTAGAAGATATGTAGAAAATAAACGTATTTGAGATACGTTCATAACAAACGTAACGTGGGAGTAAATACGTTTCTAGCTAAACGTAATTGAGAATGCAGTTTAGTTCTGTGGGAACGTAATTTTTAGGAGACAGGGTTGTCCCTCTAGTCTAGTGGTTCAGAGATATCCCGTAAACAACACTTTATTGTAGGTAAATTAAAGTAAACAGGAAAGAAAAAAGCACATGTCAAGTTTCTACACTTTGTTTGGTTCTTAAATGTATTTATCGTGTAGTAATAAGCAGATAAGTAATGTGTTACATGTAGGGCTGCATGATTACAAAAATAATAAAGAATTGCGATTATTTGACTGAAATTGCAATAACGGTATTGGATGAAGTGGTTGTGCATCTTTATTCTCATATTAAAACAGAGGCTATGAAAGATTAGATCTGTATCCTAAAGATACGTGTTTTAAGTATGTGAAACACTATGCCTATAGGCTGCCACACTACAATACTCCTTTCAAATTGTATTTTTACACATAACCTTCAACTAACATATTGCTTCCTGGGATATGAATATTACACTAGTCCATTGCGATTTTGAAAAAACAAAATTATTATTAATTAATTGTGTAGCCAGTCAGCCGACATGATGAAGACATTCTGCTATAGGCCTACAGGCAAGCGTTTGTGTGACAACAGGTGTGTGAACACTGGACACAGTTGAGTTCATGATAGCCTACTTATAATAACATCAATGCTGTTCTTTTGCTAAATAGGTCAAATAAGCCTAAAACTGACAGTTACATGTCTAGCATCAAACAGCTGACAGACACAGTGGAGCATTTAGTGCCTAAGAGCCAGATACATGGCGTGTTGATGGAGAGACTTACATGTTTGCATCCAGAAAACGACTTTGAAGGAATGCCACATGTGATCTGCTTGCAAGTAGCCTACTGTTTTCCAACAACTTCAAAAGTGGTGATCAATGTTGTGTTTAAAGATCGTTGTGCTGCCCCATGTGGCCAAACTAATATTGGTTCGATGAAAAAATCTATACAAATGTGAAATGTCCATGTGTCCCTGTTTGGATAAATAAAGCACTGTCTGACAGCAGAACAAATGCATCATGTCATCAATACCATGTGCACTAGCCTACTTGCAATATCATGTGCAATATGACTTTTCAATATAGGGAAAAACAAATGTTAAAGTCAACTTTATTGTCAATCTTCTGTTTGTGTGACAGGGAGATCGATACAGTGTATGCTGTTTCTCACAATCCTGAGGAGTACAAATAAAAAATATATAAAGAATATATACATATATGTATATATTATACATAGACACATGAATACCCACTATATGTTGTTATATGCAATATCTGAGCAATGTATGTGTCACAAAAAGTTCTTATTATAATAAATATCTTATAAGTGTTCTAGATTATTATAAATGTATCTTGACCTGTCTTGTCATATTGTTTGACATTGCCACGTAATTTTTTGTTTTCATTTTAATTTTGATCATGTTCTCTAAATCAAACAGTCACCCCATGATTGTTGTATTGAGCAAGGTTAATAAATGTGTTAATGAAATGAAAATGTTCCGCAGAATGAACAAAGATAGAATCTTGTTGCTATAGAGATAAAGAAAAACAGTAGTATTTTTTTATGTTTTGCCTTCAGTGAAGCTCAGCATCACAATCTCCTTGTTTAATGTTACATGGCATGTTACACGCACACAATCAATTATGTATTGAGCCTGGTTTATTCTCATACTGAAAACATGTTGTAGCACAGGCAGCTGTCCCTACTGAGTCTTTTAATCAACAATAATGCAGCAGGTTGGGTTTCTAAGTTAACTTTTAAGACCTTGATAAGATAATGTGTTGCTATGTTACACTCTCGTCCTCATTTTTCCCCTACTGGTTTTGAGTTAATCACACCGAAATTGCACTTAAATGTGAAACTTGTACGCACACATTGTCTGTTACCATTGAGGTGTTAGTAAGTGGGTTGTGTGACATCGCATACAGCAACCAGTTGGATGATGACACTAGGTCACCACACACAGCAGGTTTGACATTTGTGTGTCTGCGAGTGTGTGTGTGTGTGTGTGTGTGTGTGTGTGTGTGTGTGTGTGTGTGTGTGTGTGTGTGTGTGTGTGTGTGTGTGTGTGTGTGTGTGTGTGTGTGTGTGTGTG
Source organism: Pseudochaenichthys georgianus (assembly GCF_902827115.2). Classification (NCBI taxonomy): domain Eukaryota; kingdom Metazoa; phylum Chordata; class Actinopteri; order Perciformes; family Channichthyidae; genus Pseudochaenichthys; species Pseudochaenichthys georgianus. Next base: position 34,262,774 of record NC_047515.1, read on the forward strand.
TGTGTGGGTGGATGGAAAACAGAGGTGAGAAAAACAGAGAGATAAAGCCAAATTGGGCTGAAACTAAATGAAACAGTAGCTGCACGTCAACATGCTATTTGTATACACAGTCCTCCAACAGTCATCGTTTCTGCATTAGCGCTGCAATAATTAGCAGAGAACTTGTTGTTAAATACTGAAAACTTGTCAGCACACGGTTGCTTATTCCAAATTCAGTGAGTGCAGACATGCCTGGCTAGTTATTCCCAGTCTTTGTGTTAATCTATGCTAACCGTCTGCTGGCTGCAGCAATATTTAATGAAGGAGAGTGGCAAAATATAACTCTCCGCCAGAAAGAAAATAAAATGTCAAACATTTGAATGTGTGGGAGAGAAACTCCCCCTATCATACACTTTGGGATGTTAGCCTTTGCAGAACATTTACATGGACAACAACCTATATAACACACTACAGGAAAGGGAAAACCCCAAACAGGACAATAGGGCCCCTTTAAGTATTTACATTCGACATAACAACAAAGAACACGTTTTTTTAATTCAGTGACCTCTCCTTCTACAGGTTTCATGCATTTGGAATATCCATCTTAACAAGGGCATTGGTCATTGAGAGTTTAAATGTAATTGTTTATGGAATTGAATAGAACATATTGGGGTGTTAGCACTGGGTTGGTCTTTTAAAACCATGGCACATAAAAGCAAAGCTATCTACTGACCTCATAACATAGTAAAGGAAACATGTTTTCCCATATGTAATGATGAATCCTGAGCAAAAGCAGAAGGTGTTTCACCGTGTTGCAGATGATGAGTGTGCATAATGACGCAGTGTGTGTGAAATGAATGCACTGATGTCTCAATTAGGAAATGTCTCAAATAACGTATTTGAAACTTTCTTAATTCAGTTTTTATTGTGTTCTCTTAAATGTGTTTTCCCATAAATCCAGGCATGTTTATTTTATTTCAATGCCTTTATCTTACTCGTAATAACTTTCTATCCATGATCCGTTGGCTGTGAGACTCCACAAGAGATGCAATGTTTCCGTCTTTATTACTTTTGTTCCCTCTTCGCCGCCTCTTCTCTCTTCCATCTCCCTCCCAACCGTGTAATAATGTATTTAGTCATTAGATGGATCCCAGGGGGGCGATATACGCCCAGACGGATCCGAGAGACCTTTCTCTCTCCCTTCATCTATCTCTCCCTCCCTCCTGCGTCTAATAGGTTATTTGTTCATATGAGGTTTTCCAGGAGGGTTGCGGATTCAGAGACTGAGCTAATGCTGTGTGTTAATGGCTTCTGCCCTAAACATCCATCACCACTAGTACATCTCTACCAACGACACACTGCTATACGAGCACAGAATCTGCCTCTTTTCTTACCTGCACCTGTTTTCTTACCTGTTTTCTAATAAAGGAATTGTTTAAGTTACAAACTGTTCTTTTCTAAGGCAGTCTCTTGCATAGTTTGATTTCAACTGATGCATTAGTTATCCATGATCACATCTGATGCATTTTATTCCATCTAAACTAAGATCATTTTCTTATTATCATTAGGTGATCAGGTTGTTGTACGTCTGCCTTAAAACTTGCTCCCATTGAGGCAAGCTCTGTGAAAGCTGTCAACGGACATCACAACACATTAATATATCATATTTGAAGTTATGATTCAAGCAGACAACAGTCTTTAGCCACAGGTGGTAGAAACACACCGAGAAACACAGTAATGTAGCAGCAGAGGCAGCGAGGAAGACTGCAATCAATATAGTTATGCCCCTGAAAATGTACTGGAGAGGAAAGTGGAAATACATATGTAAGGGACACAAATCAAAGCAATTATACTTCAGAACAATACTTGAGCTAATGTGAAAGAAAACACACATTGTGCTGTTATACAAGGGTGTGTTGCATCGGTGGTAGACTGTAAAAAGGACACTTTGCACTTTATAACCAATAGTAAAGCATTATAATCCAATGAATTCAAACTTTTATTTATTTTTGATTTATTTAATATCCCTTTGCTGGTACTGCTCATTTTTCTTGGGTGTAGAAATGTGCACAGATATATGTACCGTACATACACTTATATACTATACCTATACATTTAACATGTTCTTATGTAATTCAGCCATTATCCTTATAGCTTCGCCTTTCTCATCTTTCACTTTTCATTGAACCTTCTTCTTGTTAGCATTCTATTTGTATTGACCTACTCCCTTCCCCCCTATAGTTCTCTCTGCTGGTGGATTTTAGTAAAAGTGACAGCAAGCCCACCCATGAACGCACTCTTCCGGATCTCTCTTACACACACACATACACACAAATGTACACATCCACACACACAATCACACACCACCGAAGATAGATACAGACATGCGCTCATGCACACACACGCGAACACACACACACACACACACACACACACACACACACACACACACACACACACACACACACACACACACACACACACACACACACACACACACACACACACACACACACATTGCACCTCCTCCGCCCACAGCCTCCTCGGTGCCTTCACCCCCCCCCCCCCTCCTCCCTGTTGCTCACTCTTCCAGACGACTTTGATCAGAGAAAAACATTCATTTAACTCACGTCCTTCCTCTTCACTGCAGCTCTGGCATGAAGTATAAAGAGCGGCACATAGACCCCGGATCCAGCAAACACAATGAGAAACCTCCACAACGGCAACTGCAAACACGAAGCCCACCTAAAACATATTAATCAGGAACGCGCTGAGAATTTCTTCACACTGTTTTATGTGTCCACTCGACAGACACACAAATAGAAACAAGCTGTCAAGTTGCTCCCATCCTCCAACAGTGAATTGTGTGTCGCTCTATCAAAGCTGCATTGATCTCATTAACAAGGTATAATAAGAGAAGGATTCATAGAGGAAGAGATTGGTTTGGAATCAATTAGAGCCAAACAATAGAGAGAAGCAATTGAAGTGAAGAGCAATAGAGGGTTGGAAAGCTTTGCATAATGATCTTCAAGACAAGAGGCGATGAGGTAGAATCAGAGATGAGACTTAATTGACCGCAGGAGCATGTGTGACGGACGTGAGAAAGGAGGTGAGAGTCTGCAGGTGGCGGATGGATTAATGA